>NW_028295048.1:0-166000 GCF_964341445.2 Mesoplodon mirus
GGAATTGGCGATGGTATAGACAAGAGTGAGTGAGAGTACATTAGAGCCCAGGGTAGAACATTTATATTTCAAAGGCACAGGGGGAAAAATGTAAGTTCCTCCTAGTAAGATTTGTTTCCTTCTGGTCAGAATAGTGAAGAGATACTTTTAACAAGCCAGCTTTTTCATTCGCAAAAACAAGTTTTAGAATGTCAAAAAGTGCCCCATCTGGGTCATTATTCTCCAGAGCCTAAAGAATACTGTGACCACATGATTTTAGAAAAATATCACCTTCTTTTCATGGGTACGAGCCCATGAAACTAAGAGCTAAGAATTTCCCGATTCTGCAAAATACACCGTAGGGAATATAAGATGAAACAGAGCTCTGATTACCCATTCTCAGTTGTTTATGGCTGGTAATCTTAAAATCTCAAACAAACAAACAAATGTAGTCTCTCAGGGTTTCAAACTCCTCAGCCCAAAAGGGAAAATCCCAACAAATGGTTAGCCACTGACAGACCCAAATGGCTAAGAGAATGAATACCCTGGTATTATCACACACAAGTTCCACTACTTACTAGAGAAATCTCAACCAGCAAAGCATGTGTCTTTTTCCCTTTACCAGAGAAATCAAAAGTGCCATGGGCCAATGATGCCTGGTCAGTGGCAAGTGTTCAGGGCCATCTCTGAGACAAAGGTGCTCAAGCAGCTGCTGAGTAGTATCCATGAGCTGCCACTGGTCAGGGGCCAGTGTGCTATGGTTGAGATGCCCACTAGGGATGGTGGCCCCTTCATGGTTGCCCAAATTATTGCCAAACCAAACACAGATTCACTCACCCAATGCAGAGCAAAGCCAATCTACTGATACCAGTTGTGGTGAAGGAAAGTACAGTGTTTATTTGCAGGATGTGAAGCAAGGATAACAAGCAGCTAATGCTCAAAAGACCCAAACTCCCTGAAGACTTTTGGGCAAGTGTTTCTAAAGACAACATTAGGAGTGAGGGTCTCAGGGTGAATTATCAGTTCATGGACATTCTTTTGATTAGTTGGTGGAGAGGTGACAGGGTGATATTTTGGGAACCTTAATCATCAGCCTTCTTGTTCCAACCAGTCTGGGACCTACATGCTTGTGATCAGCATGTAGTCAAATCCTCCATCAGGTGGAGAGCCTTAGTGTCTACAAAAAACTCTCAAGTGTCGTGGTCCATACGTGGGTTGGAAAAGAATTTCCAGACACAAGGCAGAATGTAAAGAAGATAGACTTTATTAGAGGAAAGTGTCTCTGCCAGAACAGCACGCTGACTTCCTAGTAGTCTGGGGGAGTGGACCCCAAACATGTGCTATTGATCAGTTTTTATAGCCAGAAAACAAAGGAATGCTCCAAGGTGAAAATTTCGTTTACTAATTGGTCGAGGCACATATACTTTCCTTCTATAGGGTGGCAGTGGGACAGGGAAGATGCCTTTTCTTATTTGGGACAGGTCTCATGGCCCAGCTGGGCTCAGGAATTTCATAAGCATCACAACATGGTGGGGAGGGCAATTAAGGGTCTGATAAGGGGTGTAACGCTGACACTTTTTCAGAGAGGGTTGTCCTTTGTCCTTGAAGCACCATTGTCCTTGGAGCACCACATCAAGGATATGTGTCAGACTGTTATCTATATCCCTTGAGGAGAAAGGGATATAGACAACACTGTTTTTCAATCTATTGTTACTTTTCTTGCTTGACTGCTTTTCCTTTGTTTCTGAATTTTGTCAGTTCTGTAATCATTAACTGCTCTCTGGAAATCAAGGGAGGCCTAGGAGACTAAAGCTTTGTTCTACAAACAAGAAGCAGGGAACACTGGGAGTCTGTCACTGGGAAGGCCCCACAGGATCCTACTCAGTTTCACAATCATGAATAAAGTTGTTTCTATGAACGTTCATGTACAAATTTTGTGTGGACATATTTTTCTAATTTAAATTCCTAGGGGGTGAAATTAGGGGGTTGTATTAATGCCGAACTGTTTTCCAAAGTAGTACATCATTTCACATTTTCTTCAGGAATGTATGAGACTTCTGGTTGTTCTCCATCCTTACTAACATTTGATGCTATCAATCTTTTTAATTTTAGTCATTCTAGTAGATGTGAAGTTATTTGCATTGTGGTTTTAATTTTTCTTTGATGACTGATAATGCTGAACATTTTTAAATGTTGCTTATTTACCATTCCTGTATCTTCTTTGGTTAAGTGTCTTATTAAATTTTTTGCCCAATTTAAATTAAATTGTTTGTCTACTAAGTAGTGTTTTAGTAAAAGCTGGAGAAGAAGCAAGTTTGGCTGGATTACAGAAAACAAGGGGGAGAGTGGTAGGAATGAGGCCAAGAGAGACATGGGAGAAGGGGAGAACAGATCAAAAAGGACTCTGAGGCCTTGGTGAGAACTTTGGATTTATTGTAATTAAATTGAATTCACTGGATGATTTTGAGTATAGAGTGGCACAATCAGGCTTAAATTTTAAGGGACCACTTTGGCAGCTCTGTGAACGGGCCTGAGAAATGGGAGTAAACACAGGATAGACCAGGAGGTTATTGCAGCAGTCAGAAAGAGAGAAACTGGTTAGTTGCAGTTCTGAATGACCTTTCCCCTCACTCTTGTTCCTGACATTCCAAACTGCATAATTTCAGATGTGGAAGACTGAGAAATGTCCTGGATTTTCTCAACAGAATAGTGACTTACTCAAGGCCTTTAAGTGGAACACACTCTACTGAGGGTTGGGAGAAAGCTGACAATAGTGGCTTGCTTAGCTTAACTCAGTGGTTATGGTTGTTCGTTGTGGTTGCAATATTATGGTTGTGTGACTCTTTGGTTAGTATTCACTTTCTCCATCTTGGAATATACGTTTGATGAGGATGGAAAAATTATCTCTGTTTTTAACTCACCACTGTAGCCTCAGTTTGAGCACAGTGTCTGCCAATTAGCATTTAGTCAATGGGTTTTTTTGTAGGGGAGTGAATGTGTGTATGTGTGAGGGAGAGAGAGAAGAGGGGCAGAAACAGAGAGGGGAAGAGACAGACATAGGGACAGGGGAACAAGTCCATATTGCAAAAGAACAGGACAATATTTTCTGTGAGTAGAATGCTCAGAGCCTGTGTACTGTGTTCTTTTCTACTTTCTCAGGTTAGATTTATCACTTCATAAATTTTCTTTATCTTATCCAAAATGAATCTACATTTTTTTTCCTTATAAGTATAAAGAAAAAGATTTTTTGGGGGGGGGAATTTTTAATGTCTCACTACAATTCAAGTACCATACATGTCTCTTTCTATTATTTGTATATCTTGAAAATATACCAGCATTATTGTCTAACACAAAGGAGGCACTAAATAAAATTTTTTCTTTGAAACATTGGTACTATAAATTATAAGAGACAGGAGCCATGTTTTCACAGCTCTGTTTCTTGAGCACCCAGCCCAATGGTATTGTGGAGATGGAATAACAATCACCATGAGCACAGGTCAGTGCTGACAAAGGGACTTGCTTTCTCTCTAAACCATTTGACTTTGTTGGTGCCCAGGGCAGGATGCTCCAAAATATGCCTCAGTGGAATATTACTTTGAATTAAAGTTACTGAAGAAATGACTGATGCAAGAGAGACACACTGACCTTCCTATCTGTCTCCATGAAAGCAGGAAGTTAATATCTCATGTGAATGGTGCCCTTCCTGTACCAGGAGGTAGAAAGACATCATTAGCACCAGAGATAGGGAATGCAGGGTCAAGAAGGCTGTATAAACCTTGTTACTTCTTTAACTCAAGAAGGTTGGCAGGGACATTTCTTCCTCCTCAACAGCTGACAAGACAACCAGGAGGCTGGCTAAACCCTGCTTCCCACCACAAGACTGCTGCAGCTGAGAGATCCTAGGACACATGACAAAGGCCAGCAGAAGGTAAAGTTTCTTCTCTCCTCAACTTCCCAGGCCTGTAAGGTCTGGTGGGAGGGAAAGTGCTTAAGAGTCTCCTTTTCTCTATCTCTAAATTTAGATTAGCAGAAGAAAATACTTATGGAGCAAGATCCTTGTGACATAGAAAATCTGGTTTTTGGAAATGAGTAATCTCATCTCAGTTTTTCTTAATCCTTTCCTCCCAGAGACAGTCACTGTTTTTCTTTGTCTCTGTCTCCTGAGTCATGTTTCATAAGAAGAAAGAACCATAGGGCAGAATACAGGCATAGGCCCTATAAGCCTGCTGTTTGAGACAGCCTCACAGACTGGTGAGTTACCAGTTCTCTCTAGTCCAGTGCCTATTAAGACAAACTTTGCTGTCAGTCCTCTATATAAAAACTGGATGAGATTTTTCCTTCTGTATTTTTCTGTGTCCTGAGAGTTTGGCTTTTTGTCCAGTGAGAATATTCTCTCTGGTCTCCACCATCTGGATGGTGTATTTACTGGGGTGCATCTGGTAACCAGTTGAATTGACTGGGGTTCTGAGACACAAAGTCATAAACAGCACACTCTAGTCTTGTTGTGCCAGCTGTCAGAGGAGTTTGTCCTAAGGGGACCCAGTCCATAAGGGGCCTTTGTTGTTTCAACCTTCATTGCCTTGTTAGTGTTGGAAAAGTCCCATTCCAGCAGCATATGCCTGATGTCACAGATTAGTAGGTTTGGGATCAGAGGTGCCTCAAATTCCCAGGAGAGACCAGGGACACAGTTTGCATTATACCACCCTTACTGCCTGTGCAATGAAGGCCTTTGCTTTCTTAGGTTATCCTTGGAAATGAATTTTCACATTATAGGGGCTATATCATCCGTGCCCTCTCCATCTGAAAGTATGCTTATTTCATCCATGGTAAGGATTTATTCTAAGCCTGAAAAGTTACCTCTGGGTCGTTCCATAAAAAGGCTTACTGATTTGAGTCACTATTTGAAATTAATGAAAGGTCTTACTCCTCAATGGCCAGATGATGGATCCTTTAAATTTGCTGTATTTAAAAGATTCCCTTTTTGAGAGCTCTCATCATAAACAGCTGTCATATTGGTATTTATGGAAGGATCAAATTGAAAGGAAAAATCATGTATAACAGCTAGCCTTAGGGAATCGTTATTAAGATGAAATAACAGAAATTAAAGATCCAACATGAATTCCCCTTTTTAAGAAAAATTTTAAAAATTGCCCCATCTCCTCAGCAATTCCTTAGGCCCTCCTACAAATAATTAGGAAAAGATCAGTTGGAAGCCAATATTCAAGAGCTAATAGAAACAATTATCTTTGTCTTCCAAATCTCTACAAAACCAGAAATGCAACTTAGGAACAAGTCAAGGCCCATTTATCTTCACCAACCCTGAAACCTATTCCTCTCAAATTCTTGTAGATATTATAAAAGTTGAGGATAATTGGAGCAAAATTGTCCTGTACTTAAGAAGAAAAAGGTTTTAAAATAATAATTACCCTGAAACTTATGATAATAGAAAAATACACTCCAAAACTCACAGAAGAAAATTTACACTTTTTTCTCTGTCCCTTAAACTTATAAATCTTACCATGTCTTTGAAATGTAAACACAGCCACATTGCCTGAGACTGAGCCCAGATTATCTCAATTGTTAGAACCTGAAACTAAAATTTAAAGAAAAAAAAGGAAAGAGGTTTTTTTTTTAAACAAAAACCACCAGAAAAACCCTCTCTTGCTCAAACTCTAAATCACAGTCTCCTTAAAATTGTTTATCAAGGGCAAGTACACTTAAAGGGCAAGAAGACTTAAAAGTCTTCTCCGTAAATAATAAAAGACTGTAGCTATCTGAGTGAGTAAACTTAATTTATTCCAACAAGCAATATAAAAATTCTCAAAAATATAACAAAAACGAATACAAATATTTTTCAAATTCACATGATCTAGGATAATTTTTGGTAAGTAAAATCTAGTTCAGGTTTAATGGTTTAATTAATACAGACATATCTTAAGAGTTATCAGCATTAAGTATAATAGCTTTATGCTATGTAGTTTTACTAAAAGTCAAATAAGCCCATGTTATCTCTTTTACAAAATTTCTCAGAAAAAAAGTAATAATAATAATTTAAGATGATGGCTAACACTACTTTAACAACTTATGAAATTGTCATGAGTAATCTGAGTGATTGTTAAGAACAAATTAATTAAATAGACATAAGATAAGAATTCTTTTAGGTAAACTTTTTTTAGCAATAATTGTTTTTGCTATGTCAACTTAAATAGTTTTCTAAATGTCTTTGATAAATTGTACCCTTAGAGTTTTGCTAAGTTAAATTAAATGAATTGAATGTCTAGATCATTTCCAACTAAGACAAAATACTGAAATATTAATTGCTGAACGAGTCTAAGTTTACCTACTTTTGACCTCTTATTACACACTAAATATGTTTGGTTCTATTAGTAAACATGTCTTGTGCTTCATTAAAAGCTTGTACTATGAAGTAGAATATGTTTCTAGAAATTATGAAATGTATTTATAAGTTTGCCAAGCCACAAAATACTTACACAGTTCATAATTTTTAACTTTATCTTTACAAAAAAATTAAAGCTTCAAAGGATTAAGAATTGTAAATAATAGATGTGGTTAAAGCTACTAGGAATTATAAGGAAATTAGAATATATTTTGGGGTAAGAAAAAGTGTACGGTATGGAGATGTTTTTGTTAATGTAAAAACTTTGTTAAGTGAGTTTTGTCCTAAAGCTGGTAACTTCTAAATGGGAAAGAGAACAAGGGACAAATCAAAATGGACAGAGAAAGTTGTAAGAGGTTTGTTAAAGAGGAATCTTTAGAAAGGAATTTTATGTGTAGTCAGGTCTAAGATTGGAATGAATTTAATAAAGTGATTGAGTTTTAATATCCAAAGTAAGCTGGTAGAAAATTAAAATTTGTTTTTTCTCTCTTTTTGCAAAATTTTCTTAATTATTGGTCTGCTCTTAATGAGAAATTGTAAACAAAGACTTTTTTTTACATTTAATGTAATCTGTCTGGCAAAACAAATATTGTACATTTTGTCTTTATGAGTCTTTGATAATTTTGAAGAAAAACTGAGTGCTTTCAATATTAAAAGAGCTAAGTCTTTTTACACTATTTAACTATCTGTATTTACATGTGAATCTTTGTCACTTTGATTAAATTGATAACTAAATATTAATTCACAGTGACATATGATCATATTTGACAAAGTGTTTTAAAACATTTTTATTTTTGAAAAAGTAGATTTTCCCCCAAGTCAAATTCTAAATGAAGTCTTATTGACCTGGAAATAACGTTCAGGTTTTCCAGAGGCCCCTTGGAACACCTTAGAAGATTTGTTTTATCTTATTAGAAAAGAGAGCTATGAAACTCATTAGGCTTATTTGGTATGTTACTTACATGGGAAGCATTGCTAAATAAATGATCATAAACCCTAGGTTATATCATAAGGGTGAATGTTATTAATATAAATGTTCTTGAAAGTATATGAAATTCCTAAAATTGGATATGTCCTAGTATAATGTTATCAGTCATAATTCTAGTTATTATCTTAAATGTTTTGTGTCACAGAGATAAGTTTTCTTGTCAATTCCATTAGAATGAATCAAATTTTTAGTAATGGATATTTGTCTTTTATTACTTAGACAATGGTTTTACTCAGATGCTTTTACAAAAGCTTCCTGAAAATGTGTTTCATGTTCAGAGAAATTCATGGAAAAGGATCTAACAAGTATTCTAGAACACAAGTTTCTGATGAATTTCAAATCATTACACTGAACTGAGTAAGAATTTACAAAACCCTAATGGAGAAATTGATGGTTTCATAAAACTTCTAACAAAAGATCAAACAAAACAAGAATTAATTACATAGGACTAAGTAAACTGAAGAAGATGGTTATAATATTTTATGATTTTAAAAATAAATTTATTTATTTTATTTATTTTTGGCTGCATTGGGTCTTTGTTGCTGTGTGGGGGCTTTCTCTAGTTGCAGCGAATGGCAGCTACTCTTTGTTGTGGTGCATGGGCTTCTCATTGCAGTGGCTTCTCTTGTTGTAGAGCATGGGCTCTAGGTGCATGGGCTTCAGTAGTTGTGGCTCGTGGGCTTTAGTAGTTGTGGCTCAATGGCTCTAGAACGCAGGCTCAGTAGTTGTGGCGTGTGGGCTTAGTTGCTCTGCGGCATGTGGGATCTTCCTGGACCAGGGCTTGAACCCATGTCCCCTGCACTGGCAGGCAGATTCTTAAACACTGTGCCACCAGGAAAGCCCCATTTTATGATTTTTTTTCATGGTACGCGGGCCTCTCACTGTTGTGGCCTCTCCCGTTGCAGAGCACAGGCTCCGGACGCGCAGGCGCAGCGGCCATGGCTCACAGGCTCATATCAATCAGTGTGATACACCACATCAATGAATTCAGTAAAGTCACAGAATACAAAATTAATACACAGAAATCTCTTTCGTTCCTATACACTAAAAACAAAAGATCAGAAAGAGAAATTATGGAAGGAATCCCATTTACCATCACATCAAAAAGAAAAAATACCTATGAATAAATCTATCTAAGGAGACAAAAGACCTGTACTCTGAAAACTCTAAGATGCTGATGAAAGAAATCGAAAGTGACACAAACAGATGGAGAGATATACCATGTGCTTGGATTGGAAGAATCAATACTGTCAAAATGACTATACTACTTAAGGCAATCTACAGATTCAATGCAATCCCTATTAAATTACCAGTGGAATTTTTATTTTAAGATTTTTTTCATGTGGACCATTTTTAAAGTCTTTATTGAATTTGTTACAATATTGCTTCTGTTTTATGTTTTTGTTTTTTTGTTTTTTTTTTGGTTGCATTGCATGTGGGATCCCAACTCCCTGACCAGGGATCGAACCTGCATCCTCCTCGTTGGAAGGTGAAGTCCCAACCACCGGACCGCCAGGGAAGCCCCCACCAATGGCATTTTTCACAGAACTGGAACAGAAAATTTTAAAATTTGTACAGAAACACAAACCCCCAAATAGCCAAAGCATACTATGAAAGCAAAAATGGAGTTGGAGGAATCAGGCTCACTCTCTTCAGACTATATTACAAAGCTACAGTAATCAGTATGGTACTTGCACAAAAACAGAAATATAGATCAATGGAACAGAATAGAAAGCCCAGAAATAAACCCACACAACTATGGTCAATTAATCTATGACAAAGGAGGCAGGACTATACAATGGAGAAAAGACAGTCTCTTCAATAAGTGGTACTGGGAAAACAGGACAGCTACATGTAAAAAAATGAAATTAGAACAATTTTCTAACACCACAGACAAAAATAAACTCAAAATGCATTAAAGACCTAAATGTAAGACTGGATATTATAAAACTCTTAGAGGAAAATCCAGGCAGAACACTTTTTCACAGCAGCAATATCTTTTTGGATCCACCTCCTAGAGGAAAGAAAACAAAAACTAAAATAAACAAATGGGACCTAATAAAACTTAAAAGCTTTTGCACAGCAAAGGAAACCATAAACAAAACAAAAAGACAACCTACAGAATGGGAGAAAATATTTGCAAATGATGAGACTGACAATGGAATAATCTCCAAAGTATACAAATAGCTCATGCAGCTCAATATCAAAAAAGCAAACAACCCAATCAAAAAATGGACAGAAGATCTAAACAGACATTTCTCCAAAGAAGACATACTGATGGGCAAAAAGCACATGAAAATCTGCTCAACATCGCTAATTATTAGAGAAATGCAAATCAAAACTACAATGAGGTATCACCTCACACCAGTCAGAGTAACCATCATCAAAACGTCTACAAACTGTAGACTACAAAAATGTTGGAGAGGGTGTGGAGAAAAGGAGTCCTCCTACACTGTTGGTGGGAATGTAAATTGGTTCAACCACTACGGAGAATATTATGGGATTCCTTAAAAAACTAAAAATCGAACTACCATATGATCCAGCAGTCCTACTCTTAGGCATGTATCTGGAGAAAATTATACTTCCAAAAGATACATGCACCCCAGTGTTCAGTGCAGCACTATTCACAATAACCAGGATATGAAAGCAATTTAAATGTCCATTGACAGATGAATGGATAAAGAAGATGTGGTACATATATACAATGGAATATTACTCAGCCATAAAAATGAATGAAATAATGCCATTTGCAGTAACATGAATTGACATAGAGATTATCATACTAAGTGAAGTCATTCAGAGAAAGACAAATATCATATGATATCACTTATCTGTGGAATCTGAAAAAATGATACAAATGAACTTAATTACAAAAGAGAAACAGACTCACAGACTTAAAAAACAAACTTATGGTTACTAAAGGGAAAAGGTATGGGGAGGGATAAATTAGGAGTTTGGATTCACATATACACACTACTATATATAAAATAGATAATCAACAAGACCCTACTGTATAGCAAAGGGAACTCTACTCAATATTCTGTAATAACCTATATGGCAAAAGAATCTGAAAAAGAATGGATATGTGTATATATATAACTGAATCATTTTGCTGTACACCTGAAACTAATTCAACATTGTAAATCAACTATACTTCAATATAAAATTTAAATTTAAATTTTAAAAAAAAGAGATTAAAAAAGAAGTGTCTTCCAATGCAAGGATCAGATCAAAGAACATGAATGGAATATTCCTACTGGGATGATTAGGAGGATAACACATCCTTGGTAGGTGCAGAGCCTGTTCACTTATCCTCTGACTTTCCTTGTTCCCTTTCTCTACTACATCCAATTAAGCAGATAAAAACTTTGAGAAAGCTGCCTCTTCCTTCACCAATGCCAAGCAGGACAAACTCAAAGAGTCATTTATCTGTCTTCCTCTGATGTTGCTTCTTCATGTTTGAGCTATTGGGAGGAGAGAGAGGCAATAAATTCTCTTAATAAAAGCAAAAAATAAAAATAAAAAATAAGCCTATATGGTCAGTCACAATCCTTGCTATACTTATATAAATAAGACCAAGTTTATTGAATCTAGACTTATTTTGCAAACAAATTTGTCTTAATTTGGCTATCTTTGATAGAAATGAGGGTGATTTTAGAGAGAAAAATTATCTTTCGATAGAAACCAAAATACATATTGTGGATATTAGATTCTAGTGCTATTAATTTTCCTTGAAGTTTTGTTAATTACCTGAAAACTGGGCTGTATCCTGAATTTTTCTAGTTTCCTCCACTACCTGACTACAACTCTCCAAACTAATGTTTCCAAATTTTCTCCCACCCTTTTGACTTGGAATAATTGAAACTAAAACTGCCTTTTTTTCTGAAGTCCTGCATACTGAAGGTAGATATCTTAATATAAACTTCAGAGAAATCTCCACAGCAGCTCATGTTTAGACAGTCTTCTTCGTTCCTGTTGCTATATGGACCACTCAGAAAGTTTACCTGAACATCTGATGGACATTCAAACTACAAAAGATGCTTTAACCCTGACATTTAGAGATCTTCTCAACTGTCTACCCTCAGAACTCAAAAACTGATATGAAATTTGCCTCAATTATTAACCTTTTTTTTTTTGTCTCCATAGCAATGCCTCTTATTAAATACCTGATTGCTTGTCCAGTAAGCTTAACTTCTACTTGGAAATACTGCTTTAGAAGAGAAAATTAAGGTAAAATGATCATATGGATGGACTCTAATCCAATATGACTTGTATCTTTATAAGGGGGGAATATTAGAACACAGACATGCACAGACTGAGGGGCAACCATGTGAGGACACAGCGAGAAGGTAGCCATCAAAGGAGAGAGACCTCAAAGAAACTAAACTTGATACTTTGATCTTGGACTTCTAGCCTCTAGATCTATGAGAAAATATATTTTTGTTGTTTAAGCCACCGAGTAGCCAGTGTGGTCTTTTGTTATGGCAGCCCTAGCAAACAAATACAATCACTATTAGGGAAAAAAAATCATGTGCTTTGTTATTCCAGTAGAATGATTTTAACACTGATTACTTCTTACCTTGAGATTATAAAAGACAGTGATAAACATTACTGTAGAGTATATATGAGTTGTGTCCTATGAAACAAAGGTAGTTAACAAACACCTCTCAGCTGTAGATGATGCCATGTGTTCATCTGATCAGCAAGAGGACATGAGTGGAAGGGAGAACCTTTTCTGCTTCAGACAAGCAACTTCCTGGGTTACCCTGAGTATGACAAAGAGGGCCATTGCTTGGGGACCAGGTCTCCAAGCAGTCACAACAGGCCTCAGGAACCCACAAGAAAATTGTGAAGGAAGAATATTACTAGCCAGGCCCATATGAATCTTTTCCTCCCATCACTGCTCTTTTGTGAAAAATTCTTCCAAATACACATTTTTGTCCCAAAATATCATGTTGGACGCTCGCTACTAGGAGCAAATTTTTCTAGCATCTCTGTTGGATGAATTTTCACACTTGCAAAATCACTCAGAAAAGAGTTCATCCTCCCAACACCTCCCCTGCACCAGTGTCCCCCTAAACAGCATCTGACCACAATATGAAGGAACTTACCTCCCAGGTAAAGAGGTGCTTGAATGTGATTTAATTATCTCTGCATCCTCTCCCTGGTCTCCCTGTGAAATCCAGTCACCTCTTTGCATTAAAGCATTTCTGTGAGAAGCCCTGTAAGGTGCTGGCTATTCTCAATTCTGTCCTGCTGGTTTCTCTGAAGTGCCTAGAAGCTGTCCTCTCCACACACAAACTGTTCTGACAAACTTCATTTGAATGATTTGGATTTTAATTCTCAATTTGCTTCTGTTCCTAAGCCTTTTTTTTTTTTTTTTAACCAATTCAGAAAAAAGCATCATTAAAAAAAAGACAAGGTTGGGCGTCCCTGGTGACGCAGTGGTTGAGAGTCCGCCTGCCGATGCAGGGGACACGGGTTCGTGCCCTGGTCCGGGAAGATCCCACATGCCGCGGAGCGGCTGGAGCCGTGAGCCATGACCGCTGAGCCTGCGTGTCCGGAGCCTGTGCTCTGCAACGGGAGAGGCCACAACAGTGAGAGGTCTGCGTACCGAAAAAAAAAAAAAAAAAAAAAAGACAAGGCTACTCGCAGATCTAACATGCTAAGCTTTAACTTAGTACGTTCTTAGGACTGATGTTTTCCAAGGAACAAACTTTCTTGTTTCCTGTGTACAAAAAGTGAGAAAAAATAAAAATAGTGGTATCTTCACAGTTGAGTTCTTAACATATTTTCTGATATATGTAAAAAGAGAAAAATTGGCAAAATGAGTACCAACATTTTTAAAAATAATAATTAAGCCTAAATCCCTGGATTTACCAATTTTATAAAATAAGAAAGTAACATTTTATAAAATACAATTTTATGAAATATGATTTTATAAAATTTGTTTAGCTAAGTAACAAATGATTTGCCC
Source organism: Mesoplodon mirus (assembly GCF_964341445.2). Lineage (NCBI taxonomy): Eukaryota > Metazoa > Chordata > Mammalia > Artiodactyla > Ziphiidae > Mesoplodon > Mesoplodon mirus. The sequence goes on from NW_028295048.1 coordinate 13,342, forward strand.
ACAAAACAGATTTAGCAGGTGGAGTCCAGGGGGCACATTCTACAAAATAAGTTTATTGACACGGTAAAGGGTTACTAGCATAAAATTGTGGTGGGAATGAAAAGGGCAGTGACCTTCGTCCTGAAGTTTAGGAGTGATCCCTGAATTGAGAGATATCTGAGTTGAAGTGGTCACTGGAAACAAATGGTAGAGACAAATCACAGAGAGCAGACTGTATCAGTTCCAGCTTCTGGACTCAGAGAAGGAAGGAAGAGCTTCAGATTTCATTGCAGAGAATGAGGCTGAGAAACTTTAAAATCAGATGCTTTTTCCCAGATCCAGGGGGCCAGCTAATGCACAAAGATGCTTAAAGCCACATAGGTATGTCACCTTTATTTCCTAGAGAAGATGTTAGCATTTTCTGAATCCTCATGTACCGTGCCTGGCATGCATTATTTTATAGCTTTCTGGAAGTTTCATCAGCACCACTGGTATATCTGTGGTATGATGTGTGTGTGGAGAGTACAGAATGCAGGTCCGGGCTGGGGGCAACGGACTCTTCTAGCTACCACAGTGAGTGGTGCCCCTGCAAACCTGAGTAAGGAAGACAACTTGCCTTTGGGTGGGTAGTGTTACAATCTGCATGTCTCGGGGCACAAATGTAAAGACCGACCCTGTTCTGGGAATGATTATGATTCTGACTGACCTCAAAGGGGTAATTATGAAACCCCTGGATCATCAGGATCTGGATGTTCCCTACTTTTTCCATGGTGTGATCATGACCGAAAGTGTGGCTGTAGATATCTGGGAACATTTCCAGAAATGTCCTCCTGTAGGAGTTAATTATAAAGTAAATGTGTATAAAAGAGAAAATAATATTGAAACCTATCAAGGGGAGTAGATCTTAAGGGTTAATATTGTAGATGGACTACTTTGGAAAAAATCTTTTTCCCTTGGAGTATTAAGAAGTCATCGCATAATTGCCATCTCTCCACATTTTGTTCTAGAGTGCCTGGTTTATTGATATCAGTGTGAGACCTGTTTTAAGTAAAAATCTATTTGTAAAAATCCGGATCTGTAATATGTTCTAAATATCATTATAGTGTCTTTTAACTATAGATTAAAAATCACTTCATTTTCAACAAAATATTTTGATGTAAACATCAAATGTTTTGAAAACAAAGGGGATCTGTTTTTGTTGTTTTCTCTTTTATCTAATTTTTGTATCCATTTTGTCTGGGCATATTAAATGGTAAAAATATTTATAAGATTTGCACTAGGTGAATCTTCTTAAAAAAAAATACTGAAGGCCACAGAGTCTGGGAATATTAATATCTTTTTAATAGATTGATCCCCCTTGATTTCTTATTCTGGAGTAAAGGTACAAGTTTTTCCATGAAAATTAGACACACAAATCATCTGACAGAATGTATGACAGATGGAAAATGATTGATGGGAATTTTGCTTTAATGCACATTGTTCGTTGTAATTTTGCCCAGCTTAATGAACTGTGAATTAATAATGAGGAGCAACACATTCAATGTATTATAGTAATAAAGTGCTTTTATGGACATTTTTCATGTTTCCAGACTTTCTTGGCCACCCTGAACAATTTTAACTCAAAGGATTAAAAAATAATCGCTTATTTAACTGTGTTAAAATAGTCAACTTTGAAAAGGATATTTTCCTGTATGAACTTTTTCCTAATTGATTCCATTTTGTTCTGATCAGTAAACTTACCTGAGTAAGCTGCACTATTTTAAAAAAAGTGATCTGATAGAGTATTAGATGACATATATGACCATAGTCCATTGTTTTCTGATTCAACGACATAAGAAAGTGAAAAATTAATAATTATCCATTTTTTAATTAGGAGAATAGAAAAACTAAATTTCTTGTAGAAATAAGCCCAAAGAGTCCTCGTGTCAGCCCTGCTCCTCTTAAAAGACCGTGGCGCTGTAATACCAATGGATAATCTGGGAGAGAACCAGCTGTCATTAAAATAGATTTTACCAAGGCAAGGACAATAGGTTGCTTATTAGCAATGAGAAATCAGTAGTCTTTTAGAAGTGTACCCTTTGGAAAATGTGAGATATATAATAAATGAAAGCCTTTCATTATTCATTGTTATAAGCCAAATGTAGATTAAATGTACACTACCTTCAATTCAGATATTAAGATATCCTTCCCTCAGTAATTTTATGAGGTAACATGTATAATGTTAAGCATAGGCTAAGTCATATATTTTATAATCTTTCAAAACTTTTTAAAGCAATGTGTTAACCCTATAATGAGTATAAAATGGATCCTAACTGCATGTCTTAGAAAATGTGCATTTCATAGAATTATTGAAGAATGAATCCTTAATAGCCCATCTTTTTTTTTTTTTTTTTTTTTTTTTTTTTTTTGCGGTACACAGGCCTCCCACTGTTGTGGACTCTCCCGTTGCAGAGCACAGGCTCCGGAGGCACAGGCTCAGCGGTCATGGCTCACGGGCCTAGCCGCTCCACGGCATGTGGGATCTTCCCGGACCGGGGCACAAACCCGTGTCCCCTGCATCGGCAGGCGGACTCCCAACCACTGCGCCACCAGGGAAGCCCAATAGCCCATCTTTTTAAGTATGTTAGCTGAACGTTATGATTGTGTAATATCATTTTAGGGCATTACCACATTTTAAGAAATAAAATAATATTCAGAAGCATAATTTTGCCAGAATGTAAAATTTAAAACCAGAAATTTGACTTGTGAAAAATCCTCACATGATTATTGGCCTGTTAAAAACTAAAGCAAACCCCACAAACCTGATGCAAGCTATTATGTGCAAAATAACGTGCTAGTTACACAGCCCTCTGGGAAGTGAATGTGAGTCCGGATGCTTCTTTCTTGGTTTATTTCATTCCTAGAGTACCTTTGTTGCAGGTTTTTCTTATGTTTCCAAAGGAAACAAGTAAGCCATCTCAAGTTTAAGTTCTGTCCTCAATAAAGTAAAAAATGTGCCAGATACCATTTGACTGGATGATAACTAAACTGGACAAATATTTTCTCTCACTGGAGACTGACAGTGTTTTAGCTGTGCTTAAAATTTGTGATTCTCCTAAAAAAAGGGTACAAATGAAAACTTATGGTTACCAGGAGATGATAAGGGGGGAAGGATAAATTGGGAGATTGGGATTGACATATACACACTACTATATACAAAATAGGTAATAATAACCTACTGTATAGCACGGGGAACTCTACTCAATACTCTGTAATGGCCTCTGTGGGAAAAGAATCTTTAAAAAAAGTGGACATATGTATATGTATAACTGGCTCCCTTTGCTGTACACCTGAAACTAACACAAATTTGTAACTCAACTATACTCCAATAAAAATCTTTTAAAATAAAAAAATAGAGTACTACATGCATTTCTAAGAAATAAACATTATTTTCTTCATTCCTCTAAAATAAATAAAAATAAAATAATGTAATATGTGATCTTCAAGCTAATGAACACCTAAGAATGAAATTTGAAAATCTACATTTGGAATGTATAATTCTTTTGTTCAGAGGCAGTGACATTCCAAAAGAACAAAACTTCTCCAACATTTCCCCATTTAGAGTAATGCTGACAGTGAGTGTCTGGTGGATCTCAGAGGGGCACAACTGATAATATATTTATCATGCTGCCAGTTTGCTAAGTGGTTTCATATTCACTAACAAAGACTTGTCAATGGATACTGAAGAATAGATGTGAGGTCTCTGTGTGTTGTCTCTGGGTGAGATCTCTGTGTGAAGTCTCTGTATGAGGTCCCTTTGGAAGGTATCTCTGGGAAATCTGTTAAATCTGTGCTAGGTTTCTGTCTAAGGGTCTGTGAAGCAACATGAGGTCCCTGTGTGAGGCCTCAGTATGTGATCTCTGAGAAAGGCATTTGTGTGAGAAGTCTCTCTTGAGAGGTGTGTCCGTGAAGTCTTTGTGTATTGTCTCTGGGTCTCTCCATTTCTTTTTTTCTTTTGGTCTCTCAATTTCTTGTCTTACTGTACCTTATGGAAGACGGAGCAGCAAGAGAAGGGCAAAGGGACTTGCTTCTTTCTGTTTTCTTGCTGTTCCAACAGCATCACCTGTCTGTGGCACTCTCCCAGCAGGAGCCAGGGGGGTCCAAGTCCAGCTTCCCCATATTCCCAGAACTCACTTCTGGGTGCCCCTGAGAGGACCCAGCAGCAGCCAGGCTCAGGTCCCAGCCCTGTCAACTCTTTCCTCTGGGTACTGACCCCTCCCACAAGTCCTGGCTCCACTCTCACTGTTCTGCCCATTCTGGAGGCTGCCTTGGGAATCGGGGCCCAGAGGTAGGGCCTGGCTCCAGGGAGAAACCAGGGGCGTGAGCAGTCCTGTGCTCACTCTGCCCCCTCCACCCCAGGTCACAGCATTTCCACGTATTGAGGGGCCTGACAGGGATGGGGGATGGGGTCCATTTCTGTTGTCATCTGGATCAGGGGCATCAGCTGGAACAGAAATCTCCACAATGAGAAAGACACCACCTGGAGCTGTGTCCACCATGCGCCCTGCACATGGCAGAAAGCACCAAATCACTCTAGAGAAATTCTTCCTCATCTCCCTGCTTTTCCATATGGATGGGGGTCAGGAGACAAGAAAAGCTGTGCCAGAAGCAGATCAGTGGAACACTCCTGGATTGCACCCTGCCCCATCCACTTTGCACAGGTCACCTCCACACCACCACGAATCCTGTCTGATTGCTTCTTCACCTGCCAGGCTCTGGGGTGATCAAGGACTGGGAGACAGGCAAGGCTTACTACACAATCACAAGCCAGTCCCCACCTCTCCCCTGGAGCAGTCCTTGGGCCATGTGTTTATGTGAAGGTCACCAGACTAGGAGTCACATCCCAAGTTCCCTAGTCCTGGCTTTTACACCTATTGTTAGGTTATCCTTTCTAAAAGTCAAGAGGTGATGATGTGTAAGCTTATTAAATATAGTATTAAGAGATTCACCTTCCCTGATTTGCTTTACTTCTATAAGTTTGACCTTCTGTTTTGACCTAAAGGTGGTTTCTCTAGGTCTGTGATCTTAGAGTTGGAATAGGGTAGAGACCCTGGCGTGGGGCCATGGTGAGCTACTGGACCCTTAACTTTTCCTCCCCTTTAGGCCTTTAGATGGTGGTTGTATGTCAGGGGGCTGTTCTTTCAGAACTGCAATTTATGGGAATCTGGTACCACTTTGCCTCCTTCCTTGGATCCAATGATTTTTCTACACCTACATCCCACCCTAAATTCACAGTGTTTGACCATCAGATAGTTACTATCCACAGTCACACCCCTATTCCATTCATCCAAAACTCCTTCTCTGGGGTTAACATAGAGTGGAAGGTAGGTGACCCATGAACGCAGCCGTTCATTTATATGGGACTGGACTCAACACAGCCCTCAGCAGCCTCCCTGATACTCCCCCCACCTACACACACAGAACTGGAAATGCCATCCTTGCTGCTGCTCTAAAGTGTAGGAAAAACAGAGGTGGGGGAGGGTGATGCTGTACATTTTATTATGGCTAAGCTAAAAGGGGTTCATAGGGCATACCTCAATCCCAACCTTCATCAGAGAGAGAAGGAACTCTTAAGAGCAGATGTTGTATATTCCCTACCAAGAGATCCAGGGGCAAGATTTCTCCTGTTTCTGAACTCAGAGCCCATACTCTATTCCCCCCAAACTTCCATCCACTTGGCTCTGACACTTCCTGGAGCCTGAATTGGAATGTCCGGCCCTATCGTGTAAACCTATCCACTACAGTTGCATAAAGTTCAAAGTAGCATAGAAGGAGGAGAAAGACTGGTTGAACCAGATCCTTGGGTGTGGGTTTCATAGGTTTTTCCCATCTCATTGCTAGAGTAATTTTGGTCTGTGTAATGACAGTATCATAAGGTGCAATGAAGGGACACGAGACAAGGAGCAAGCTTGTGATGCTACTGTCCACCTCCCTCCATGCCCCTCCCTTCTAGAAGACAAAGTGCACGGCACAGACAGCAGCCATTACACTATGCTTTTATTAGGAAAAAAAAAAAAAATATATATATATATATATACATGTATTGGGGAACATTAAATACCTTGGACGTGCTAAGGAGAAAATCATTTTCTCTACATGGACTGAATGTTTACTTGGAGACATGTCTTCCTACTAAAGGGAAGACTAAAGAAGGATTTTACTGTCGACCAGGCAAGACACCTCCCCAAAGATGACAATGCCTTGGACAGTGTTGATGGCGGGCTGGGGCACCTGGAATCCTTGGCCCATACTGGCAGGTACTAACTGGAAACAAACTCTTCTTGGGGGGCAAGGATGGGAGGCACCTTAGGCCCAGCTGCTCATCGTCGAACCTTACACTTTTCAAACTATGTTGGTGTCTGACTTCCCTTTCCCTGATAGAACAACTCTGGCCCTTGGAGGTGGCTTTATGACTGCAGGCTGTATAACCCATCATTCTCCGTTGCTCTGGGTAGGAGGTAAGCCTATGGCAGCAGAAACACCCACATACTGGGACTTGGAATTCCAGTTTGTGTTCATTTAACTTTGTGGCATGAAGTCCATGGTGAATTGCTCTTTTTTCTTCTGGGATCTGTCCAACAGCTGTCATGAGTGCCTGACCCTCAGCAGTCTCACTCTTCAAGATTGATCTGCTTTTGACTGATCCGTGACTCTGGGCAGTGGCTGATATGGGCTTGAATTTTTGCAGAGCATCTCGACCATTGACTTTTTTATTGGGGAAAATCCACTTTAAAAATAGCCTCATCCTTTTTCTGAAGAGGCTTTCTGGAGGGCTATGTTTCTTCTCTGGCATGAGCTGGAGACATCTGCTCCCAATAGAGTCTGTTATTCCCCTGACCTGGGCAGGGTGGCTCATACTTCCAGCTTGAGAGGTCCCTAATTCTTTAAACCTTTCTTCATGCTCGCCTGGTTTATGCCTCCTACAGTCCTCTCTTTTGTAAGTAGGGGCAATCATCTTGCTCTGGCTCTTCCATGAGTCTTGGAGTTTTGAAGTTTTGGGCTCCTGCTGCCCTAGGTTGCTCCTTTGGGCTTCCATAAGGCCACTTGGCTCCTGGGAAGCTAACCTGTCTCTGGTGGGGACTCTCTGGGGATGGCACTGAGGCACCTGAGAAGCCAAGTTGTCTGCAGCAAGGAACATGTGTTTGGGAAAGTCCTGAAGCTGGTTGTCTGACTGTACCTTTACTTTGGAGTTAAACTCACTGGCAACCCCCATGTTAAGGCATGGCTCACCTGGATGTTGGAAAACAGACATTCTAGGTAGTAGGAAACGTTTACTGGCCCCTGGCACCTCTAAACTCCTCATATGTACATTTGTGGTTTCGGATTTTGTCAACACTTTGGTTTCCAAGATAACACTAGACTGTGGTTGAAGAGCAGGAGACTCCTTGGCCTCCACAGCCTCCCTGGCCTCTTCACCTCTCAAAGATTGGGATCCTAAGTTCACCTCCATCACTGTTACCCTATGGCAGGGGTCTCCTGAGGCCTGACCACCACTCTCCTCTGTTGGCTCATTCCTGACCATTGCTGAACTTGGACCTGGCTCTAGGCTGTCCCTCTTGACCCATTCCACAGTCTCACTCTTCCAGGTTCTGCCCACAAGGCTGAGTGTGAGGGACTGAGAAGGTGGCCTGCCCTCCTGTCCAGTCAGAGAAGCCTTTGAGGGCCCATGGTAGTCAGCAGATGGAATCGCTCCCAGGGCACTCTGGATTTCCTTACACACAGTTGAGGGGACAAGGAGAGGCCTCTTCAGGGTAGGAACTGACTCTTCTGTTATCACCTTCTCTCCTGAATGAGCCTGAGGAGGTTTCTCCAGGAACTCAGCACACTTGACTGTTGAGTGGGACCCAGACACACAGGTGGCTGAAGGGGAAGAGGCAAACTGCAGAACGGTGGAGGGTTGGAGCTTTTTCCGCTTCAAGAGATTTATGGGCTTGAGGACCTTGAGGGGGAGGGTCCACCTGTGCTTTACCCAAAACCTTCTAATGTGTGCTTCCAGCACCTCTCGAGTGTCTGGATCAAGGAAGGAAACCCTACAGGAGGTGTTCATGCAGGGTTCCCAACCCTTCAAGCAGTATCTTCCACAGGCTCCAGCAGGCACTGCTTTGCACGTCTCACTAGGAGGGTCTTGACATGAGAGCTGATGAAAGTTGCCCTTGCCAGGAAGCCTCCCCAGGCAGCTATAGGAGAGCAGATGGGGCCAGGATGGCTGGACAGGACAGGCAGGGGTGGGCACCTGCAGCCCAAGAACCCTCCTCTGCCCCCACACTGACTTCATAATGCTCCTGCTCTCCCTCACCCTAGGGCTTTAGCCACGCCCTCCCATGGCTCCCCCTCCCAGGGCTGGGGTCACATTATAGGCTCTGGGAGGAAGGACGACCCAGGAGAGAAGGGGAAAGATTCTTTACCTTTGCAGAAGTGAAACCAGGTTGTGAGTCCCCTCCAGTTCTTCCAGGCAATCTCTGCAAGCTGGAAATCAGGAGACTGGGTCATGGTGGTGAAGGCAGAGGCCTAAGAGTCTTTCAGGAGGCTGAGTGCAATGGCCCTTTAGGGAAATCTTTGGAGGATTAGACTCTGGAGCCCAAGTATCAGTGTCCAAGGCCACATGTCCCTGACAGTGATGGTAAGTCTCACTTGAAAAGGGTTTGTCCTTTGCAAAGTGCCTTCACGTTAATTAACCCCTGTAGCCCTTACAACTGCCGTGTAGGGGAGAAAGGTCAGTGGTCATCACACAGAGGAATCTGAGCAAAGTTAAACAACTTGTCCACAGTTGGACTTGGAGGTCCCACTTCCCAACCCAGGCACCAATGGTCCACCACAGTCCACACACCCCATTTCTAGGTCCTCATGGCTTCATTCTAAGCACAAATTTCTGGGAAGTATCTGGGCTCTGATCTCCTTCCAACGAGCCTTCCCAAGGCTCTGTTTCCTGAAGAATAAGCTCTGCCACTGGCATCCTCAGAGACCGTGAAGCTGGGCCCTCAGGATTAGGAGAGATGGAAGCTAACTCTCGGGGGCACGCAGGACTGAATGGCAAAGGCTTACCTTTCAAAGATCCACTTTTCTTCCTACTCCTGCTCCTCCCCTTCAGCTCTACTTGATGCTGAGAGAGAAGAAGAAATGAGGGGCTAACACCCAACTCTCACTGTCATCTATCTAGGCAAGCTGTGTTCATGAACAACATGACTTTCTACATTTAACTAAAACTCTGTGGGGTTTTTTCCCCTTTTACTTATTTTTAAAGTGGATAAAAATATTTTCAGTTTTTCTTCTTTGAAGAGTGCAAAGAAGGATTTTTTTTTTTTTTTTTTTTTTTGCGGTACGCGGGCCTCTCACTGTTGTGGCCTCTCCCGTTGCGGAGCACAGGCTCCGGACGCACAGGCCCAGCGGCCATGGCTCATGGGCCCAGCCGCGCCGCGGCATGTGGGATCCTCCCGGACCGGGGCACGAACCCACGTCCCCTGCATTGGCAGGCGGACTCTCAACCACTGCACCACCAGGGTAGCCCAAGAAGGATTTTTTAAGTTTTTTTTTTTTTTTTTTTTTTTCTTTTTGCGGTATGTGGGCCTCTCACTGTTGTGGCCTCTCCCGTTGCGGAGCACAGGCTCCGGATGCGCAGGCCCAGCGGCCATGGCTCACGGGCCCAGCCGCTCCGCGGCATATGGGATCCTCCCAGACCGGGGCACGAACCCGTATCCCCTGCATCGGCAGGCGGACTCTCAACCACTGCGCCACCAGGGAGGCCCGGATTTTTTAAGTTTTAATCACCATAGATTTCTTCTGTCACTGTTCCTCTGATCAAGAAACACACACATTCTCAGACCTAAATGCCCACGTGAGCTTTGTCAGATAGGATTCTGCTTCCCAAGGCCAGACCTCCACTCCAGCCTCTTCTCTCAGGCTCTCAGGGGCTCAGCATTGCCCTTAGATCAGCCCCAACACAGAGGAAGGTCTCACTTGAGACACCCGCTGTGGGAAGGTGGCTGGTGAACCAGGGCTCAGGGGTCAGCCTTCCTGCAGAGATTGAACTCTTAGTAATCCAGTCCTTAACCATTAGTCACTGCATTGGGGACTTGCCCTGGAGCCCTCTACCATACCTGAACTCCTGGTCTACGATCTTAGACTAGAAATCCTCATGCCCACTCTAACCCCTCTCTGGCCTGGCTTTTCCCTAGAAGGATGATGTTCTCTACTTTTCTGAGAGTTCCCATCTCAGGAGTCTCTCTAGGTGGTTAAGAAAAGTGGAAATAAGAATAAGAAAAAAAGAGATAATCTCTGCTGGGATTAAGCCAAAGGTTTCTTACCTTCCTGATGTTTCTATGTTTCCTAGGTGGTGCTAAGAATGGATTACTCTGGAAGCAGGGGAGTAACATTAGGAAGAGCCCCAGTCCACACAGGAACCCAAGGATGATATCAATCACCCAGGAAGTTGGGCTGGATCTCAGCCAGATAGCAACCGTGTTTTTCAAAGAAAAGAGATTCTCCATCTTCTGAACTGCATTGCTGCCCTCAGGCAACAGAGCACTGGGAGTTCACTTGATGGCAGAACCCCAGGCCTGCATCACAGAGCTGTGGCCTTGTCACAAAGGGCTCCTGAGTGTGGGGGAGGGGCAATAAGAGAAAGAGGCTGAATCACTGCCCTTCCTTCCCATCCAGACCCACAGACACCTGCACCCTCCTGGGGCTTCCAGATCCCTCCTTCCAACTACTCTCATCCTGTCAGAGAGACCTTAGTCAATTTTCTGTTCATTCCATCTGGAACCTGGTTCCTTCATCCATTAGAGACCTTTACTTGAGGCCCACCAACTTGATAACTCTTGAACATCTTAAGCTGACCCTGGAAGACTGGCTGTTTCACAGACATTTTTACTCAGGATTTCCTTTGTCCTCAGCTCCAACTTTCCCACGTCATGTTTGTGTCTTGTGTAAACCCAGGGATAGAACTTGAATTTCTTTTACACTTATTTAGTTTTGTGAATTTTGAATAGTGTATGTTTTGCCTCATTTTCTATCAGAGGGAACTACACACAAAAATTAAAATAATTTATTTTTCAAAATTCATAAGTATGAAAGAATTATAAATAGTTATGTAATAGGGAAGAACAAATCTGACTCCACATCAGATCTTTTTTACTTTAATCTTTATGCTTTGTTGCCTGAGCTAACTCTGTCCATCCCTGTGACCCAGGCTGGCTCTGCACTTTTTGTAAAACAATGTTGCCTAGAGCCTGAAATATACAGGAAAGCCTATTTCTAAGGCTCTGACTTTTAAGAGCCCATTCATGGAGATAAAAAGTTGCAGAACAGAGAAGAATAATTGTTTTGTTGGCGGTTTACAGGAACACGTGACCTGACCAGGATCTGACCCATCTGGCCAGCTGCTAGAACAAAGGATCCAACACCAAGATATTTGCAACAATTAGCCATGCCCCTCCCTCACCTTGCCTTTAAAAAGGCTTTGCTGAAAGCCTTCAGGGAGTTTGGGGTTTTTCCTGGGCATGAGCCACGTGTCTTCTTGCATGGCACTGTGTAAACCTTTCTCTGCTCCAAACTCTGATGTTTCAGTATTTAGCCTCACTGTGCATCAGGCACACAGACTTGCATCTGGAAACAGTTAAACCTTCAAATGATATTTTTGTAAGTTTGTAGTGTTTATAATTCTGGAGTTAGTAAACCTTTAAACTGCACAAAAACTTTTGGGACACACTGCAAACACGCACACACACACGTACTCATTTTCCTTAACCAATCTAGTACTTTCAAATCCAATAATCCATAATTTTCTACTTAAAAAAAAATCGTTCATATGTTGTCTCAACCCAACTTCTTAGTTTGCAACGATAAGACAGTCCCCACTCTCCAGATAAATTTTGAATCCATTAGGGCTGCTATAACAATATACCATAGACTGGGTAGATTAAAGACAACAGACATTTATTATCACAGTTCTGGAGGCTGGGAAGCCCAAGATCAAGTCACCAGTATGGCCACCTCGTAGTGAGAGCTCTCTTCTTGGTTCACAGCTGGAGCCTTCTCTCTGTATCCTCATATGATGGGAGGAGGCTAGAGATATCTCTGGAGTCTCTTTTATAAGGCACTAATCCCATTCATGAAAGCTCATAAGCACTTTTGCATGGCCCGGCCTCCTATCTTTAAGAGGTAGGATTTCAACATGTAAATTTTGAGAGAACATTAACATTCAGACATGTGCACGCATTCTATACCCGGAAGCTAGGAATGGGTTAGGGTGAGCCAAGGTCCTAACCCTAAAGGGCTGTAGGGTGAAGAGTAGGACTAGGGGTCAAACCCTTGGGGCTGAGCCAGGTCTTGAGCAGCCTCTTCAGATATCCCTAGTGTGTTATGTATGTATTCTCTTTTCTGAGTGTGCCTTGCCTTTCCTGCCCCATCCTCCCAGGCCCCTGAAGCTTCAAGTCCAGCCTGAACCATATAGAAAGGGAGCTTTGAGTCTTACACAAAATTCCCTTATGACACCACTTCCTATCCCTTAGCAGTAACACAAGATTCACTGAAGGATTCACATGGTAAATATGTCTTAATGCCCCATGAGGGCTTTAAAATAATGTGTATTCTCTGCTTGTTGGTCATAATTTTATACAGTTTTAGTGGGAACGTGGGCATGTGAGTTTATTTGGCTATATTGCCATGAATGTGCACTTTCACAAACATATCTCCTACATCTACTATTGTTCCTACAGTCTTTTCCTCCCATGTGATATTCTCACCTTAATTCAACCTTTTATCAAAATTTAGACTTAGGTCTGTCACCATGTGGACATGCTTTGTAACAAAATAGCTTCAACCGAGGAGGTCAGTGGAAGGCCTGGACCAGCTATCTTGGTTCCATGATAGTAAGCAAAGGATCGCAAACTCCCATGTTAAGCTTAAGCAGAAAGCAAAGTTTAGTTAAGCATAGGTACACTCTCAGAGAGGGAGAGAGAGAAGGAGAGAGAAAGAGCAGGCTGTTTCTGAGAATAGGCTATTTCAGCGAAGTGAAGCAAGCCCAAAGCAAAGTATATCGAAGCAAAGGTACACTCTCGGGGTGGGGGGGGATGGGTGTACTGTTTCTGCAAATTGAAAGCAGCATTCCTATAAAGGCTTACGAGCGCTTTTAAGGAGCATTTTGCAGAGAGGTGGGGGTGAGTGACAAGGATCATTATTTGATTGACAGTCCTGAGCTATGGAACAAGTTTTCTGCTGCGCATGCTCTCATCCTTGAATCCCCAAGAAATGCCTACTGGGTGGGGGGAGGGGCAAAACCACATGTAATTTATTGTAATTATGGTATAATGAGTTTGGATTTACTATAGGTTATACGCCTGTCTGGTCTGGGCATGCACAGCCTGGAGAAGTCCCCTTGTGTTACTGTGCCTCTCTTTATCAGGATAAGCTGCCCACCACCCGACCATAGTTTCTCCCGTTCTGGGTGGAGTCAAGGGAGAGTCCCCAGATGGCTGGGTGTGACTCAATTTCTTCTTCTTGTCTTTCTCACCACTGTCACCTCCTTGCTGCTAATGTCTGACTAACTACCTAACAGGTCTTCCTTGCATTCATATTTGCTCTCTAAATTTTCTCTATTACTTTATTTTCAATATGTTTTGTTTGATGGGGGTTTTTTTTGAAATTTAAAAATCTTATGATAACATTTACCTTGATTTATTTAATTATTGTTCTACTGTTATTGATTTCTGCCATCTTATTTTATGCTTTATTTTCTACATTTTCTTTATTGTTTCTTTTTTTCCCTTCTTTGGCATCTTCCATTTTACAGGTCAAGGGTACTTATGTTTGTTTGACATTTGGGAATTTTTAGTATTGTAATGGTTTTATATCTTGAATTATGTTAATTTTCTCAATTTCTTACCCGTGGATGAAAAATGTTCCCTGCCATATCAGTAGACAAAGGATGTTGCAGTCATCAAGTCAGACGTCAAAGCAGGAACCCTCAACTGTGCACCTTGAGGGGATTCGGGATGGAGAAAAACAGGGTACTGGTTCTAGAGTTAAGGTGCATATCAAAGGAATGATTTCACGGAGCCCAGATTCTTTCATCTTCTCATACATAGAAAAGTGCTAAAGTCCTTAACTTGAGAGGTCTAGTTTTCTTTAATTAATAGTAATCTTTTGATGTTCTGACTACCTGGTTTTTGTTGACTCCTCCCTTAGGTCTTCTGAGCAGTTCCTCAGAGTGATCTGACAGGCTGTGTTCTGGGCTTAAGTCCTCAGAAAATCTGCCAAATAAAACATAATTCTCCTTTTGGGTTGTGCATATTTTTCAGTCAGCAGTCTTGGCAACCAATGAAGGGGCCCAGAGCAGACTTTTCTTCTTTGCCTGAACTCTATGAGGATCCAGAGTCCTGGCACCAGCAGAGGCTTCTTGGGCCTGTCCGCTTTCTCCGAGAGTCCAGACGAATTTGGGTGAGTATCTCCTGGTTCTTGGATCTCCAGTTTTGGTTGATGATCCTAAGTTTTATTCAGTGGTGTTAAACTCTTCTCTTGAGTAGTAGGTTATCCTTGAAACTTGGTTTCAAGAAGAAGTACCTGGGTCATCCTCAGTGAAAGACACTGGGAAGATTTTTACTCAGTTTAAACACTGAGAGTTTAACCTCGGTAGAAAAACACTGGGAAGACTTTTGCTCAAGTGGGTTAGCCTCACTTAAAAGACACTGGGAAGATCTTGCTCAGTTTAGACACTGCGTGGTTTATCCTCAGTTGAAAGACTGGGGAGACTTTGCTCAGGTGAAAGACACTGAGTAAAAGTTGGACTGGGTAATTAGGTGGAAGACTAACCTGTCTTCCTTGAATTGGCTACTTTAATAGAGTTTGTCAAAATAAAAGTGATCTTCACAAATTGAACTCAGAATGGGGAACTTAGCTTTCAATACAAAAGGAAAAGGAACAACAACAGATTTCCAGCCTCCAACGGATATCCTGGCCAGGTTTATGTACATACAAAATTTACATTTACAAGTGCTTATTTTCTTGGGACTTAAAGAAAATCTTGCCCTAAAAATGACTAAGATAGGACTCTTTTATTGCATATGCAGTTAAGTTAGAAAAAGCTGGCTTGATAAAAACATCTTTTCAGAATTCTGACTTCAAAAAAACAAAAGGCTTTCTAGGGGAAACTTGCATTTCTCTTCCTGTGTCTTTGAAACGTTAAGTGTTCTGATATTCTTCAGTGTGTGTGTGTGTGTGTGTGTGTCTTGAGAACTTGGTCACTACCATCCAAAACTACTTATATGGTGTACATTTGCCAATTTCCTCACGTCCATTGTGAAAGGAGTTCCCTATTCCTAAGAAAACGGACCTATGTCCGACTGACACAGAAGATGGAGATTTATCCCAGTGCATTTATATATGTATATCTATTAAATTTATGTATATATATATAATGCCTAATGGAAACATCTCAGATGTTCTATTTGGTATTTTTCTTTAATTTTACTTATAAAATTGTGACCATTTTTAACTCAAAAGAGGAGAATTTTAAAAATTAATTAAGGGCTTCCCTGGTGGCGCAGTGGTTGAGAGTCCGCCTGCCGATGCAGGGGACACGGGTTCGTGCCCCGGTCTGGGAAGAGCCCACATGCCGCGGAGCGGCTAGGCCCGTGAGCCATGGCCACTGAGCCTGCGCGTCAGGAGCCTGTGCTCTGCAACAGGAGAGGCCACAACAGTGGGAGGCCCGCGTACCGCAAAAAAAAAAAAAAAAAAAAAAAAAAAAAATTAATTAAGAAGACATCCTCAGTAGTCTAAGGTTCAGAGTGACTTGGCAGAGAAAATTGCTGAATGGTTAGATAATAGTGCTGGTATGCTTGGCTATTGTAACACTTTACATTTGAGTTTCTCTTCCTTGAAATTACAAGAACTATATGACTCAAGACAAAGATAATTAGGAATATTCTGCTTGCTTTATTTTATTTATTTTTTTTGTTGTTGCGGTACGCGGGCCTCTCACTGTTGCGGCCTCTCCCGTTGCGGAGCACAGGCTCCGGACGCGCGGGCCCAGCGGCCATGGCCCACGGGCCCAGCCGCTCCGCGGCATGTGGGATCCTCCCGGACCGGGGCACGAACCCGTGTCCCCTGCATCGGCAGGCGGACTCCCAACCACTGTGCCACCAGGGAAGCCCCTCTGCTTGCTTTTCATAGAGCCTGTTGAAGAACATTTTAATTATTTGCAGGTCATAGGAAGGAACCTTCATGATCTAAGTTTTGAACAAGTAGTGTGGCAACACAAAGCTATGACTTAAAAAGGAAATTTGAAATGACCTATTTCTTTTGGCATCTCAATCCAGATATCTGTCAGTAAAATGCGTCACTTTTCAGTCAAATGGGTGGTCAGCAATATAATTTTTTATTGGGAAGCTGAAAGACACCATTGCCAAGCAGAGCACCTGCCGTGTTCACATCTATATTTGAGCATCTTTCGTTTTCCCAAGGGGTGCAAGGGAAGAGAAGGCAGGCAGAGAAATGCACTTGAATAAAGCTTTTCAAGATGGATAGAACAGAGAGCATTCCCAGAGGCGAGTCAAGTTCAACCCAAGAACAACTCTCTCAGTGCTTTCACAACTAGGTAAAATACAAGACCAGTAGTAACTCAGCTCTCAAATCAGTGCTGAAATCCAGCAGAAGGTTGTTAATATTGATACGGTTAACATACATCAAATAGGATTACTGAATTTTTCTGAATCCAACTGAACTCCCAGGATTGTTTGGTTTCAAAGGCTGTTGGGCTCAAGATGCATTTGGTTTTTTTTTTTTTTTTTTTTTTTTTTTTTCTTTTTGCGGTATGCGGGCCTCTCACTATTGTGGCCTCTCCCGCCGCGGAGCACAGGCTCCGGACGCGCAGGCCCAGCGGCCATGGCTCACGGGCCCAGCCGCTCCGCGGCATATGGGATCCTCCCAGACCGGGGCACGAACCCGTATCCCCTGCATCGGCAGGCGGACTCTCAACCACTGCGCCACCAGGGAGGCCCAAGATGCATTTGGTTTTAAATAATCCTTCCTAAAATGTTCAGCTTTCAGTCTAATATGATTGAAACCCAGCTTGAGTGTGTCTTATAATACACTGGACTGGAAAGACTATGGGCATTGAATTATTCAAAACATGGCAGGCGAAGGAGTGATATGTGGGGAGGATGTGATCATAGAAATGAGTGAGACTTGATATGTCTTGTTATCTCATTTGATTTACCTGTTAGAACTCTTCCAAGTATTAGAGGAAAGAAATCAATATCAATTTTCACCTGTCACGTTCCACACTTCAGTGATGAATGAATGTCAAATTTGACCACAGTTTTCTGTACCACCTGCTCTGAAATAATATTTCTGGGCCTTTATTAAAAAGGTAAAATTTTCATTGAATTTCCAAATATGATTCTGCAGTGGCTAATTCAGCTTGTTTTATTAGTAAGCAAGTTCTGATGAGTAATACTAATTTAATAAGCCTGCATGTGAGGTTAAAGTGTCAACTATTCCCGCCGAAGGTGATGAGATATGACTGTGATGTGGTGGTAGGGCACTCACCTTCCTGAACGAACCCTGCGAGCACACAGTTCTTGGGAGAAACCAGTACAAATCTGATATCATTTTGCATGTCTCCTGTAGCAGTGGAATGCACACACATACAAACATGATCATGGGTGAAAAAACACACATGCGCACCTTAGAGGCTTACATTAATTTCTGAATATAGTTCTCCGGAAAGAAAAAGCTTTACTGATGATTTGTATTTTTATACTTTATTGTTTTATCCATACTAAAACACTTCATGAAATCACTTCCTGTTTTGTTGTCCATGGAATCCTTTCCATTTTGAGATGCTAAATATAAATCGAAATAATGATTATAGTCCTTGGCCATGAAATACTAAGTTACAGAGAACCCGGTGACTGGAGGTCAGAGCTGCCACGGAATTATTCTCTGCTCCAGAGACCATCAGAATAGCACTGTGTACCCACTTAAGGATAGAATGCTGCTATTGAGAAACGAGCTCTCTTTTATTTCTACTAAAAGGAGAGAACAGTAGGGGACCTTGGCTGCGCGAGTGTATGAGACTTTCTCTGTTTTGGACAATAAGCCAAAAACAATACATGAAATAGCCTCACGCCTTTTGTCTTTTGTACCCAGCTCCTTCCTGTATTGCTCCTGATCAATTACACTTAAATCAACAAGAGTTGCTTGAACATTTTGACAGTTATGTTCCCCATACCCTGAAAGGGTTACTGAGATAAAGCTATTTCAAAAATACTCCCTCCAAATTTTTTCAGGGTGGCATCAATGAAAGTAACTTAGAGGAAAAAAACTTGAGTTCCTGGCCTACCACTCTAAGGCCAGGCAAGCATAAACCTTCAGAGCAAAACCTAAGTTTGCTCCCAGTTGAGAATTTGGTTTCCATGGTCTTATATAAAAAGTATATGGAGACTTTAATTCCCTATAAGCCCTTTCCAAAGAGTGAATACAGTTCATCATTCGTAAGAGATGATGAAAGTTACAATTTTGTTGAATAGGTGGAATATATATTACATATAATATACATATTTATTTTTAATATATATATATATAATATATATATAAAGTTACTATTCAGAGTTCTAAAACGTGGATTTTTCTTACTTACCAAGAATGAACAGTAACTTGATCTCTAAACAATAAAGCACCTGGTCATAACAGAATCATAACAAATATTTGATATCAGAATGAATTCACTGTTCAGGTGTAAAGAGGGAATAGCTTCAGTTTTCCTCTTTCGTGCACCCCATTATTGCATCCTGGACAGAGGGGATTTTCTTGATTTTAATCTAAAGGAGAAATGGTCACTTTTGTTGAGATGGAAATTGACCACCCCAGTAGGCAGAGGCACTGTTTTTATTTGGCTGAATTCATGTTTCTAGTGATAATTCAAGGTGTAATAGGGTTTTCTCAGCCACTCCAAAATCTGAAAATGATAAGCATCTCACCAGAGTTTCAGGATGGCCCATTACCTATTCTGTGGAACGGATATACAAAATACCATGTTTCATCAATGTCTTCTTTGACTTATTAATGAATGGACAACTACTGAGTTAAGACAGTGTCTCATCCTTGCTTCAAAAAAATAAAAACAAAAAAACCCCACAAACACAAAAAAACTGTTAACAATGAAAACTTATTATGCCAGGCCTTAGTATGGCCTGACTTGGAAATTTAGTTTCAGAGGCTTTTGTGAATATACCAAGGAAAGAGGACCTAGGTGTATCTTATTCCCACAGGCCGCCAATAAATATTTGCTTAACGGACAAAAAATTAATATATAGTATAGGAGAGAACCTGACAGATGCTTAACATTATTGAGTGATAGCAATGCCCAAACTCATCTGTGATCAAACACTATGAAAGTATCCTCCTAAGGATAAACTTATTACAAATAAGAAGTGAAAATTCAATTATGCAGATACTTTCAATGTCAGCTCTGATATGCAAAAAGCATGGAAGTTGTCACTGTATCTTGTCCTTACAAGATAATGCTGTACAAAATGAAAATCAGTGACTTTTCTCAGACGTGATTAATAAAACATGTAACTATGAAAGAATTTTCAAATGGTAATTATGTATGTGTATATATGTGTCTCTGAAAAATCTGTGTCAAAGAAAACTGAGGCTATCAGTATAAACTTCTTTAACTTCTATCTCTTCTTACCTTTATTTCCTCCCAAACTTACCAGTATCCATCCAGCTCGAAGGATACAAGTGATTTTTATATACTGTGCAAGGTGTTTTTTTCTTATTCATATGTCCATGTTTCCCCAATTCTCTAAATTATTATCTACATCTTCAGGATCTCCTTTATTGGTTCCTTCATTTCAACATATAAAATATAAGTCCTTCTCATTCTAAAAAATTCTTTTTTGCTAATTACTTTCTCTTTTCATCCAAACTCCTTGAGAGTAGCCTATTCCCACTGTCCTCACTAGCCCCGCCTGGCCCCGACAGGCAGCCCTACACCCTCAGTTTATTGCCATCTGGCTTTTTGTCCACCACTTCACTGCACTGCTCTAAGGTCACTGGGGACCTAACTGCCCAAATCCAATGGACACTCACATTCTCTGAAGGATGACACTGTCATCTACTTCCTCCTTCTTGAAACTCTATCACCTCTCTCCTTCCCAGAATTCTTTCTCTGCTTATTACTTAAACGTTGTCAGTACTCACAATTCTCTGAAATCTCATCCATTTTCATGATTTTAATGACTGCTGATATGTGCTGAGGACATTCAAATTTTTATCTTTCCATGTCTTCACGTGCATGTCCAGTTATCTACCAGTTTGTCTTCGGAATTCTACAGGTGCTTTAAAATTCTACATGTCCAGAACTAAAGTCTTTTCCCCACTTCAGTTCTTTATCCCCTATTTCCAAACTCAATGATACCACCACCCAACCTTAGTCACACAGATGGGGGTTCAGCCTCCGCCTCCTACTTCTTCCTTACTTCCCAAGGTCAAGTCTTGCTGGTAATTTCCTAAATACAATTAGAACTTACTTCCTCCCTTCATCTATACCTTATTTCAGACCCCTTTCTTCTTGCTATTACCTGGTCTAGAAGTTACGAAATTGCTGTTTGGTGGAACCAGTTGTTAGACATTCTATTAAAAAAGGACTCTAGAGTCAAATAGCTTTGAGGATGGCTGTGTACCATACGCCTGCTGTGACGATCCAGAATGAACATTAGCCTACAGCAGCCCCGAAAAGCTGTACAGTAAAGAAACCTGATTAACTTTACTTAAGCCAGGTTTTCCCTTCTGCCGGCCTATAAACCTTTCAGTAGGGACAGGAGAGGAGGTGGCAGCGTGAAAATCCCACTTGAAAATATAAAGCACTGCTCCTCAGAAGAGTGGGGCATAATTATCTCCAGGCTTCTTCAGATTCCTCATCCATACTGACGTCAGTGGTCTAAAATGCCACCTGAACTTGTCCTTTCCATTCTTAGCTATTTTCTGAGGAAACCAGCTCCCCGCACATGGATGGTTAAGACCTGCTCTCCTCCTCCTCGCTGCCTCCTTTAGGGGCACTTGCCGCTGCCTGGGGACACTGCACTGATCCTCCAGAGCCTGTGCCTGTGGCTCTGTGACACACCCCGCGCACACTCACGGCTCTGGACTTCCGCTGTCCACTCTGCCTTGAGTATCCTTGCCTTTCACCGGCTGACTCACCAGTTTCTCACGAGTCCTTTAAGACTTAGCTTAGGGACTGCCTCTTTTGATGACTTTTCTTTGCCTCACGGCTCCCCCTCTTCTTCCACAAACACTGACTAAACGCCCTGAATGTGCCCGTCACAGCAGGTCACGTGCAGGATGAGACATCTGCTGTGCGTCTTCCCCTCTCACTCCACTGCTAAAGGGCCAACACTACATCTTGCTCGTTGTTTCACTCCTCTAACACTCAACCCATGACTAAGGAACTAACTAGTACTGTAGTAGCCCTCTTAGTAACAATCAGGCAGGACCTTCTACCAGAAATCTGACACTCCAGCTTTTCTCTGATCTCACCTTTCACTCTGATTGAACTAAAGACTTATCTGTACACGTTTTACCAGGGAGACATCATTTAATCCAGAGATGTGTCATCACATACTCTTACATACTCTGCCGTTTAAAAATTCTGCTCACGATGGGGGAAGGAGACAGGTGTGCCTTCTGACAGCCCCACTGTTTTTGCACTTCTACTGGTCACTGGCTTCTCTCAGTGCCTTCCTTAAACCCTTCTTCTCTTAACAAGGAAACAGGATAACAAAGTAATTAAGAGCCTGGTTACAGCCTGTGTGTGAACAGAAACATAACCGAGGACATAGAGAATAGACTGGCGGTTGCCAAGGAGGAGGGGGTGGGAGAGGGTTGGATTGGGAGTTTGGGATTAGCAGATGCAAACTGGTGTATATACAGGATGGAGAAACAAAAAGGTCCTACATGCGACTTCCCTGGTGGCGCAGTGGTTAAGCATATGCCTGCCAATGCAGGGGACATGGGTTCAAGCCCTGGTCCGGGAAGATCCCACATGCCAGAGAGCAACTAAGCCGGA
This sequence comes from Mesoplodon mirus, assembly GCF_964341445.2. Lineage (NCBI taxonomy): Eukaryota > Metazoa > Chordata > Mammalia > Artiodactyla > Ziphiidae > Mesoplodon > Mesoplodon mirus. The sequence goes on from NW_028295048.1 coordinate 35,429, forward strand.
TGTCACAACTACTGAAGTCCAGGCACCTAGAGCCCGGGCTCTGCAACAAGAGAAGCCACCACAATGAGAAGCATGTGCACCTCAACTAGAGGAAGCCCGCGTGAAGCAACAAAGGCCAAACACAGCCAAAAATAAATAAATACATACATACATACATACATTTATTTTTAAAAAGTGCATGTATTTAAGAAAACCCCAAAAAGGTCCTACTGTAGAGCACAGGGAACTATATTCTATATCCTGTGATAAACCGTAATGGAAAAGAATATGAAAAAGAATGTACATAAATGTGTAACTGAGTCACTTTCCTGTACAGCAGTAATTATCACAACACTGTAATTCAAGTGTATGTCAATAAAAAATAAAATTTAAAAAAATTGCCAGAAAAATAGTCACGTAAGGGGAACTTCCCTGGTGGTCCAGTGGTTAAGACTTCGCCTTCCAATGGAGGGGGTGAGGGTTCAATCCCTGGTCGGGGAGCTAAGATCCCACATGCCTTGAGGCCAAAAAACCAAAATATAAAACAGAAGCAATACTGTAACAAATGCAATAAACACTTTAAAAATGGTTGACATCAGAAAAAATCTTTAAAGAAAAAATTCACATAAATCAGAGACAAATGAAAGATAATAAAGTCCATACATTAAAAAAAACAAAAAAGAACATGGGTTCGGGTCACATTGCAACTTCCCACTTACTTATAGCTGTGCAACTCTGGGCAACTCACATAATGTCTCCTCAGACTGTTCATCTATAAAATGGGGATGGTAAGAGTTCCCTACCTCAGAGCGTTGCTGTAATCCATAAACACGGTTAAGTGCCTTGGTAAATGTTTGAGGCTCTCTGGTTATTATGAATTAAAATATGTCAATGGCTTCTGGCCGTGTGATTTATATAATAGTTTGATGTTTAACCAAATGGTAAAACTATTCCATTTATTATTCCCATCTCTTTTTAACCCTTAGCCTGCTTTGTTGTTTATGTTTTCTCCCACCACAGAGTGCTAGTTCCAGGAGAGTAAAGGCTTTATTTTGTTCACTGCTGAAAGCAACAGCACCCAGAAAAGTACTGTACATATGAAGCCCTCAGTAAACACTAGCTGAATGAGTGGTGCAAAGTGTTACAAGGAAAAGTACACCAAAACTTTCATTATAATAAAAAAGTATAGATAAAAAAATCTTTCTCTAATGGCTTCCAGTCAAGTAACTGAAAACACCATATGCTATAATAAAAACATAAGTAATTTATGAAAATTTGAAGGCAAAAACATAATTTTAAAAGATGTAGACCTATGTTAGGCGTGATAGAGTATGGATGCTTTCTTGAAATTCACAATCAGATCCAAGAGTATCACTTTCAGACTGTTCTAGTAGACTGAGTTTACTTTTAGTTGTCTTTGATGAAACAGTCACTATTCTACTCTCTTTCTTAACAGAAATGTGTTTTTTCGAAGACTCACTTTTAATTGGTTTATTAACCAAGAATTAGTTTGCCCAATTCCTTTGCTTTTCTGCTTTACAGGTGAGTCAGAGCAGGAATGCAGGTCCTTCCCAGGTTGTTTCTTAGCAGAGTAGTTTTTGGTCTATTCACCTGCTTTGCTCATTTTCTCTGAAGAAGACCTGCTATTTCTAGATAATTCCTCTTCTTTTCTTTGACTTCCAGTTCCAGAAATGACGTCTGCTGAAGGAGAACATGTTCTAGCAATGAAATCTTCAAAAGACTCCTGCCGCTGCTCTGTGACTGGCACCCCCAGGTTGTCTTTGGAAGTTTCTAAGGCCTCCTGAGTAGACGCTGGGACACGGAAGGAGTCGAGAGGCAAAGGAATCCTAGCATCACCTGTAATTTTCGGAAAGTGGAGGGGAAGACAAAAGACAAGACAAAAATTCAGTGATGAACAAAGCCAACCATTAAAAAGTAGAGTTCAAAACTTCAATGTTACTCTGTAATCTTATTATTAACACAGTCAATTGATTAATCAGAAGATTTCAGAGCCAGTTTTTTTTGTAATTATATCTTGCCAAGTGATTCTCAGCTTAACCTAGCTATATCCAAGGCTATGTCCGCTACGTTTTCAGACTTTGGTGATTGGGGTAGTTATTACCCATTTCCTTTCCCTCACTAAAAATAAAACCCTATTCTGTAAGATAATTAATTTCTTTGCTATCCTCCAGGCACATGTAAACCGTATATAGTTTGTGACCAGACTGTGTTCTCAAGCTGTCAGTTCCCAAGGCCACTCTGAGATTGGCTGATGGGGGCTCCAAGTAAGGCTAGAGGAAAAGCTGACAGGTTTTCCCCTCCCATTCCCATAACCAGGTGATTCACTCTAATATGTTACCTATTAGCTATGTCTGGATTACTTATTTTAAAAATTATATCAGTATGTGTACCTTCATTAGTGTTCCTTCATTGTAAGCTGACTGCATACAAATAGAAACCTAGATAAAATATGAACAGAACAGACATTTATACAATTTAAAATCTGGAATATTTTCTCTAATGTCTTCTTTCTTCATTAAGGATAGTTTGCTTTAACTCATAAATTTTCTCAAGAACTTCCAGTCTCCTTATTTACAAAAGTACAGTATCATGAAATGGGCACACATTTACTAATCTCAGATTTGGAAAGGACTCCAGAGTCTTCTAGCTCCCGAGCATGTGAACTATTAGAGACTGATCATTATTGTTTTCTCTCTGACTTGGTCATTTCCTTTTTGCTAATCACTCTTAGAATCATTAAGTGCTGTTCTGTCCATTTACTTGGCTATTTTGCATTTGTTATGGGGCACTCTGTTTTGATTCTGATTTTCCTTCTTCAAGTGCCTTCTTTTCTTCTTTAGGTGGACTACTAACAGTAGAATTCACCTGGGGACGACCTAGTAAATGAAAATCTGACTGATCTATACCAGCCATTTTGGCCAACTGCCCAAGCCTAGACGAGAGGAGGAAAGGAGAAAAGACAAAGGTTATTATAATCACAGAAGAGCAGTTTAGATTTCCCCAGACCTACAATCATGAAATACTTCTAAAATCTTTTTTTTTTTTTTTTTTGCGGTACGCGGGCCTCTCACTCCTGTGGCCTCTCCCGTTGCGGAGCACAGGCTCCGGACGCGCAGGCTCAGCGGCCATGGCTCACAGGCCCAGGCGCTCCGCGCCATGCGGGATCCTCCCAGACCGGGGCACGAACCCGTATCCCCTGCAGCGGCAGGCGGACTCTCAACCACCCCGCCACCAGGGAAGCCTTACTTCTAAAATCTTAAAAGCCAACATCCTACTCCAGACTACAAGCCTCTCTCTCCCCCAAATCCTCAGCCCTTTCCAGATTCATCCTCTAGGAGACATCCCACTGTCTCACTAGCAGCTTCAATATGTACCGTGCACCCTGTCCACTGCCTGTCACACCTCCATTCCCACACTTCTTTACCACCTTTCCTCCAGTTTCCAAGAATGTGTTTGTTCCTTCCTTCCCAACACCAACACCAATTCATTCACTGACAAAACACCGCTCCATCAACTATCAATCTCCACTTCCCTCTTTCAGCAAAATTGCTCCCGGTTGAGAACCACTGACCTATATCTCCCCTGCAGATTAATAATCATTTTTATGTCTAAGGCAAAGATAACTTTAATTCAAACTTATCAAACAAGCAAAAGAAGTGAAAGATAGGAAAATTCTTATGCATTCCCGACTATTTTCAATGAAAACTGCCTTTAATTTAGTCTTTACAAAACAACTATACCTACTAATTACTCTGTCTACAGGTTACTCTTTTATAATGGGCTCCCCACTCTACCAAAGCAGGCTTCTCTATTTGCATTTCTTAAAAAATTTAATTCCTCATTTTAAAACGTCAACTATATTACCTATAATTACACTAAATTTGGCTAAATATAGCCACGTAAGTGATGAAAATTGCTCCAGTTCCTCAGCAAACTACCATTAGAGTCGCAAAGAGAAGAATGCCAGGAAGAGAAATGAACTAACCCAGCATCTTTAAGGAGAACCAGGAAAGCATGGAACTTCTGAAGAGAATTCTCAGTGCTGCCCAAAACACCTTCATCATCCAGGATCATGCTTGTCAATGAGTGGGCATGAAGGGCTTCAGACAAAGAGAAAGTTGTGTTTCTTAACTGGGCATTTTCATGTTCCAGCTATACAAGAAGACTGAAAACGTCTGACATGATTTTTTCTCATTGTCATCAAAAGTAGTCTTGCCTTGGGCTTCCCTGGTGGCGCAGTGGTTGCGAGTCCGCCTGCCGATGCAGGGGACACGGGTTCGTGCCCCAGTCCGGGAAGATCCCACATGCTGCGTAGCGGCTGGGCCCGTGAGCCATGGCCGCTGAGCCTGTGCGTCCGGAGTCTGTGCTCCGCAACGGGAGAGGCCACAACAGTGAGAGGCTCACATACCGCAAAAAAAAACCCCAAAAAACAACAAACAAACAAACAAAAAGTAGTCTTGCCTAGTTTCAAGGAACAAAACTAAAACACTCAAAATGTAATTAATTTATAATTAATGTAACCCTCCGCCAGTAAAGACAGAGACCTTATCACATAATAACGAAAACTCACAGGCACCCAACAAAGTTTCCTATATAACACTTAGGTGGTATATAAATAAACCCAAGCTACCGTTTTATTAATGATCTTTCACAAAAGATCACATTTCTAACTGGTTCAATTCATAATGGAGCCTCATTCCACATTAGAAAATGACCTGCTTTAAGTTTCCCTTAAATTAGAAAGTGAATTATAGAATCTGATTTGAACAAAACATATTACAACTCTGCTGAATGTTAAGAATTAACTTTAGTGAGTAAAATATCTAATGCTTACGTTTAAAAGTCCTAAATCATACCCAACCCAATTTATTAAATGTACGATCACCAATATTTTCTTTGGCTTCTTCAACATATTCACCCCCGTGCACTCTTCCCCTTCTGCTCATCATCTACGCACTTAAAACCCCCTGTAAGCTCAACTCTCGTATTTCTCAGAAAGGCCGTTAATGTTCATGATGCCCCTTTTGCCTTACATGAGCAGGTGCTCAACATTTATTGAATGAGTGTCTGCCAATCCAATGGATGCACTTTCAAAAATTCCTCCCTACACTCACCCTGTGATAAATTATATTTAGATAGAACTTTTTAGATTATGCCCTGCTTTCATGCACATTACCTAATGTAATTCTCATAGTATATATTTTTATCTTTCATTGCATTCTTAGAAGTTTTCCAATATCTTAAATTTATTTCAATGATTCACTTTCCTAATTCATTGCCAGGAGAGTCTCATCATGTCTTTTATGTTACTGTATATACAATACATGCACAGAAGGTGCCTTCTTGAATCAAAGAATCATGAACAGGAAATAAGCTAATGTCATATAAAAGCACACACAAACACACACACATACACAAAACCAGATTTTCACATCTTTAAAAACATGCTTTCTGGAATATAGATCATATGATCACTAAATACCAGTAAATGCAAAAGTCCATATGATACCACCAATTTGCAACATATTACAGTTCTAAAGCTTACAAAATATGTGTATATGGCTTAAAATCAAATCAAAATAAAACCAAAACACTCTCAAAAGCAGATGAAACGTGTTTACCTCACTGACTCGTCTATCAGCCTTCAGTCTTATTACTCTTTCCTCCTTTAACTGCTTTAGGCACTCCTCCAGGGTTTCCTAAGCAAACAGAGTCAATATTATAACTAATTCATAGTATAATATCCAAAAGCCTTTCCAGCTATTGGTCTCATCAGGATTTAGGGGCAGAGGCAGAAGTGAACTCAGATTTTAGTCTGCTACTGGTCATATCATACCATGCCAGTGAAATGAATGATCAAAATCTATCAAATTTGCAAAGATTTATTTAAATTCCACTCTTTCCAACATAAATTTGTGGCAGCCCACCATAAAAGGCATATGCATATAACATAGTAAGTCAGAAATAAGAAGTTACGACCAAGAAAGAAAAATTCTATTTTTATTTGTGGGTCTCTTTATAGCAGGAAGTCCTATTAACGAACCTGCTTAGCATACCTGAATTGCATAATTGCAGATTCAAAAGCATGTTTTAAAAAAGTGATCACTTTTAAAGCAATTTACAGTCAAGCACTGTTCCTGGAGTTCCCTGGGTATTAAATAATCGAATCATCAAAACCCTAAGAGGGGGCTTCCCTACTGGCACAGTGGTTAAGAATCCGCCTGCCAGTGCAGGGGACACGGGTTCGAGCCCTAGTCCAGGAAGAACCCACATGCCGCAGAGCAACTAAGCCTGTGCGTCACGACTACTGAGCCTACGCTCTAGAACCCACGTGCCACAACTCCTGAAGCCTGCGCGCCTAGAGCCTGTGCTCCGCAATAAGAGAAGCCACCGCACCGCAACGAAGAGTAGCCCCCCGCTCGACGTAACTGGAGAAAGCTGGCGAGCAGCAACAAAGACCCAATGCAGCCAAAAATAAATTTATAAAACAAAAAACCCTACGAGGAAAGAATGATCACTAACTCCATGTTATTTTACAGATGAGGGAAACAGAGGCAGAGAAGTAGAGTAAGTAGAGCAGCACAGCCGAGGTCACACCACTAAGTAGCAGAGCCACACTGTGGACTCAGGAAGCTGGCTGCCATTCCTGCTCACGGAGGTGGTAGTCCTCCCTTCACCAAGGTCACTGAAATAAAATGAACACTGATAAACTATCTTAGGAGTTTTAGGAACTAAGACACTTCGGTCCTTGAAGTGGGGACACTGCTTGCAATAGGCAGAATTCTGACAGAGCCCCCAAGATAACCACTTACTGAAGTACACAAACCTTCCACTTATCCAATCAAACTCTAAATGTAGGTGCTGTAGTGAAGGGATTTTGCACATGGAATTAAGGTTCAACATCAGTTGATCTTTTAAGATAGGGAGATTATTTTAGGTGGATGTGGCCTACTCAGGCACCCCATGAAAAGGACCTGAACTCTTCCTGAATTGAAGTACAAAAGGGACAAGAGGGAGACTCTCCATTGCTGGCTCTGAAGAGGTCCAATGCTGCGGCACGGAAGGCAAGCGAGAGGCCTCTAGGAGCTGAAACTCTCCCCCGACTGACAGCCAGCAAGGAAATGGGGACCTCTGTCCTGCAACTGCAGAATCTGAATTATGCCAACAAGCCAGAAGAAGCCTGTAGGCATTCTTTCCCAGAGCCTCTGGACGCTAACACAGCCAGACTGACATCTTGATTTCAGCTCTGTGGCCCACACAAACTATGGTGAACATCCAACGTTTGGGGCTCAATATCTTACACTTAAATTTCACGTGCTTTAACACTCTCAGGAGGGAACCCACATGTTCCCGTGTGTATCTGAGCAGGAAGCCCAGTCATGCTGTGCCTGGACTTCTGACCTACAGAACTCTGAGCTAGTCATATAGGTATTGTTTTCAGTCAGTAAGAGTGTAGTAAAAGAATTAATATTCTACTCAACCTCCAGGTTCGTGAGCAAAATAAATGATTGTCATTGTTTTAGGCCACTGTTTTGGGGTGGTTTCTTATGCAGTGATAAACAATCATAATACCTATACTTATGAAAACAGTAAGGTATATTTATACATGTTAACTGCTTTGAACAATCACTTAAAGAATGAGGAACTCTATTACCTGCCATCATTGGGAGAGGAGCTGGTATCACTTTCTGGACAGTAGCTTTTAGTACCTAACAACAATCCTACATCAGGAGTTTACCCTAAGGAAATCAAAGATGTGGGCAAAGATTTATCTACCAACATGATTTCATAAGATTGTTTATAACCAAACCCTAGAAGAAAGCTAAGAGCCTCCGAATTGGGACTGGTTTAAATAAAAACAGCTCATCGTCTGAAGGAATGCGCTATGAAGCCACTAAGAATGACAAGAGGTCTCAACCAGAGTTCATGAATGGGCTTCAGGAGTGCTACATTCAAAATATATCTGTGCGTTTTTCCTGGGAGATGATGCATAAGCTTAATCAAATTCTCTGATGTAGAAGAGTAGTTAGTGACATGGCAAAATATTTCGGATACTTTTTTAAGACAAAAGAGCAGATTAGGTGTGTGTACATGCAGAGGTGGCTTTTATTTCCTTCAAGAAGTTCATTGTTTTCAAACATTTGCTCAATGAACATATATTTTTATATTCAGAACATGTTTAAAAAATTGAGAGTCTAAGAACTTCAAATTCTTTAATGGTTCATTACTAAAGCCAGTTAAGTTTTCAATGGGGAAAAAGGGAAAAAAATTGCAAAATTCCTCTACTTTTAATATAATGGTTTAATCAATCTTCTAAAACTGATTTCAAAGAAATTCTAAACAAATAAACAAAAAAACAAAAAACCCTCAGCACGGTCAGAGGAAGGTAGATTAAAATTCCTGACTGGTTCTAAATAGCACATCAAAGTGCAATTACATGCAACAGTTTCTCCCTCTAATGGAGGGAATTAGAACACAGTGTTCAATTTTTGTGAAAAAGTGTACCCTCCTCCTACAAAGTATTCAGAATTCATGTCCCTTACATGGAAATATGGAACCAAAAAAGTTAGAAAGTAAAATTGCTTGATATTCTATTACTTAAGTAAGACTAATGATAAGGCTTTGGAATAATTTTCCTTCCTGCCATCTGCTCTCCATTCCACCCTTCTGTACACTGGCTAGGGTGATTTTTCTGGGACAAAGCTCCCATCATATTGGATATCAAATTTTATGTTCAACTTTTCTCCATTTAACATTGAAATCAAGCATTTCTCATATAATCAGGGGATTCATAACCTTGATTTTTTTGTGTGGGCTACAAAATATTCCACTGAGTGGGTTTACTGGTTAACCATTTTACACATTTAAATTCTTTCCAACTTTTCAGTATTATCAGACAAAATAACCGTTTTTATGCATGAAGGCCTTTTTCCATATTGAGAATAACATTCTTACAATAAATCCATAAAAATGAGTTTGAGATCAAAGCAAATGAACATTTTTAAGGCTCTGAGGTACCTACCTCCAGACTTCTTTCCAAAAGATTTCTGAGATTTTACACTGCCATCAGCGATGTATCACTTGGTATATAACCTCTACTATAACTGTTGGCTTACTTCCTCACTTAGAGTGCAAGTTATTTGAAGATAGGGGGTGTATTTTATTAAGTGTTTATCCCCAGCACCTGTGCCTAGCACAACGTAGACGGTCAATAAATAATTGCTTAATAAGGAAAATCCCTGCCACACACGTACATATAAGATGTACGAGTGTGAAAGACAGACTGTGTGTTTTTCTCTAACTGGATAGATGAAAACTTGTCATCTTCTTTAGTGTGCAATTTTTTTGCTTATAATTAGTCATTAAATTTCTCTTTTAGATTATATTGTAAATATTCAGATTCTCTGAGGCAAATGGGCCTGGCACTACCCATTAGCTACATAACCTTGGACAAGTTCTATAACTCTAGGCCTCAACTTCCTCATCTATAAAATGGAGATAAGCTCCCATATTACAGAGCTCTTGTGAGAATTACATGAGTTAAAACACATATAAAATTAGAAGAGTGCTTGGTACATAGAATATGTGCAATTAATGCTGAATGAATGAACATGCGAATGCAAACAGTAGTGAAGGGCTTAAAATGAAACGGTCTCATCCCACTCCCACATCCAGCACTCAAGAAGCGACCGATTCTTTACGCAGTTTTTAATTGTAAAATACGATATGTATACTGAGAAGTGCACAGAACAAAACTGTGAATGTGACAAATAAAAAGAGAATACTTACATAAGCACTACTCGAATCTGAAAGTATTGAGACTTGTCAGCATCGCAAAAACCCCCCATATCCTTTTCTCATCACAAGCTCCTTCCCTCTTCCCGGTTAAACACCAACCTCACTTCTTGACAGTCATTTCCTTTAACCTGCATGCATCCCTAACAAAAGAGTTTAGTTGTGTCAACATCTAACTTTATGTACAGGATCATAGGATATGAAGTCTTTTCTAACTTATTTCTTTCTCTCAACATTGGTTTAAAAAATTCATCCACATTGCTGCCTGTAGCTCTAGTTCATTCAATTTTATTGCTGGATAGTTTTCCCACTGTACAAATACACATCATTTATTTTTGACTGTTAATGGACATTTGGTTTGTTTTCAGTTTGTGCTAATGCAAATCATGGACAGGAATCCTGCTGTGCCCGTTATTCTGGTGCATTTACACAGGGCGGGGGTGAGGGCTGCTGGCTCACAGGCTATTTATATACCTTCAGTTGATGGAGAGGGCTAAATGCTTTCCAAAGTAGTTGTGTCGATTTATACTCCAGTATAAACAGGGTAGATGATTCCCATAGTACTTCAGGCCTACAATACCTGATACTACCAGACTTTTTATTTATGTATTTGTCAATCTGATTGACATGTAGTTTCCTTGGTTTTGACTCACTTTTCACTTATTACTTAATGAAGTTGTACACTTTTCTCTGTTTACTGGCTGTATGGATTTCCTTTTTTATGAGGTTTACGTCAAATATTGTTATTTTTTATTATTTTATTATTATTATTTACTTTTGGCTGTATTGGGTCTTCGTTGCTGCGTGCAGGTTTTCTCTAGTTGCGGCGAGTGGGGGCTACTCTTCATTGCGGTGGCTTCTCTTGTTATGAAGCACAGGATCTAGGTGCGCAGGCTTCAGTAGTTGTGGCACATGGGCTCAGTAGTTGTGGCTCACGGGCTCTAGAGCACAGGCTCCGTAGTTCTGGTGCACGGGCTTCGCTGCTCCGTGGCATGTGGGATCTTCCCAGACCAGGGCTCGAACCCATGTCCCCTGCCTTGGCAGGCAGTTTCTTAACCACTGCGCCACCTGGGAGATCCAACTATTGTCATTTTGAATTCTTCTGCATTTCCAAGTAATACTCTCACATGACTATTTTCTCACTAAATTGGAGGCATTATCTGTTCACTTTCTGAATTACTAACAAGTAAGGGTTTAGTTCCTCTACATTCTTTCCTATGTCCACACTGCTCAGTAAAGTTATGTCATCATGAGTTATTCCACTGCTCATGATCTCTTTGACATGTAGTGATATACTTAAAAACCTACATTGTTGATCAACTAGAAACTCTCTCAACGTCACGCTTTGTAAAATAAGGACATTCATACCATCTTCCCTTTTTTCAACCTCCTGTCTACCTTCCAAACCTAGCTCTTACATTGTCAAAGTTGAAATTTATATTCTATTCTATGTGCAGTTAATTCTTCTGTTATTTGAGAGTCAGTACGGAGTAAGGTTTAAGAGAACAGGCAGAGAGCCTAAACTCAAAGCCTCGATCCAACCTTAAATTAGGTACAGCCTGGGCAAGTTCCTTCCCTGTCTTAGCTTCCTGTTCTCAAAAGTAGGAATGATATTAGCACCAACCTCATAAGGCTATTCAGAGGATTAAATGAGTTAATATATGCAAAAACACTTAGAGCCTAATATATACTAAGTACATACTACTACACAATACATTTCAGTACATACCAAGTTAATACTCATACATACTAAGTATTGTTCACTTTAGTTATTTGTGATTACATGCACGTTGACAATAAAAGCTGCAAACCAAGACAGTATTGCCATTATTACAATGAAATTAATACTGCCCACTGCAGATGTACTGTGTCTCTGTGTATAGACTACACCTCGTTCCATACTGTGCCAGTGTCACTGCCCTTGTGCAGGGTGACCACATACCCCAAGCCGCCTTGGGCTGTTCCAGTTTATACCTGTTGTCCTGATGTTACAGCATTAGAGTGCCTCCTTACACTGTTGAAGTGTAAGGAGTTTGGACAAGTTCCGGTTTGGACAACAAATTAGATAGGTGGTCATTACCCCTGTGTGTCACTGAAAAGGGGACATCTATAGTGTCAAGCTGAAGTGGATTCTTCCCTTCCTCACCAATAGTAGGTTAAAAATCAACCATAGTCTAGTGTGCTTCAGGTTTATGTCCGTAGAGCCTTTTCTCCTCTGGAGTTCAAGTTCCTTCTCCTCTTCCTCTCCTTCCTCCCTTCCAACAGTGCCTAACACCTAGTAAGTACGATATGCCTCAAGGTGTTTCGAAGCTCTCAATCACACAATCAATAGAAGCCTCTCCACTCTAGACTAGCTGCAATCTGCACTGAATCCCCTATTACCTTCCTTCTTGGTTTATTGACTCATTTTGCTGGATTATTTCTATAAATAGCTTAAGGTATAGCACAGGAAGTCAATTTTTCAAATTTCTTTGGGTACAAAATATCTTCTTCAGCCTCCACGTATGACTGATAGTTTGGCTGGATACAAACCCCTAGGGTGAAAATTATGTGCCTGAAAAACTTTGGAGGTATCTTTCTAATGCCTTCCAGGATCCATGGTGCTCATGACAAGTATGATAAAGTCAGATTTTAACCTTTTTTTTTAGGTGACCAGTATTTTTCTCTGGAATGGATGTATCCTCTCAGTATTTTATTCTATTTTAATTTATTTTTTCAGTATTTGAAAGTTTCACAAGGAAGGGTGCCTAGGTATGAGTCTATTCTTGCTCATCTTGCATAACTATTTTCAATCTGAGGCCTGATGTCTACTTTCAGCTGTGGGGAATTTTGTTGCCCTTTGACAGCTTCCCTCCATTTTTTTTCTGGGTCTGGAGTTTCTAATAGTAACATGTGGGATCTCCCAGATGCAGCCTCTCTAACATATTTCTATCACATTTTCCATTGTGTCTTTCTTTTTTATATACTGAGAAATTTTTTAAATTCCTACTGAATTTATTTCAGCAACCATATTTTCATTTCCAGGAGAACTCTTTTGCTTTCTGACCATTCTCCTTTTCATTAATACCCTAGTCTTATTTTATAGTTGCTAGCTCTTTTTAAACCTCTCTCAGGATACTAATTAGGGTTTTTTCTTAAATTATTCTGTTCCCTAAATTGTCCCTGGTCCTACTAGGATATGCTTTCACTCTTTTTCCCCCTCTCATGTTGTAAGCTTTACTCAACTAACAGGCAAATGACAGTTATTTTCTATTTAAGAATGAGCGCAGAAAGCTCCCTGAAGTCAACGATTGATTGGCTTCTTATGCAGGAAGAAGCGGGCAGTAACTGTAATAGGATCTCCCCCAAACACAATTTTCTAGCGTGAAAAAACTCACACTAGCTGCCCCAGTTCTCGCCAGTTTCACTGTTTTCAAAATGAAATCATCTCATTTCAGGAGGGTGAGGGCGGGGCTGGGAGTCCACTCCTCCAAACACAACCCTTCAATGAGCTCCCCTATTTCAGTCACACTTTTAACTAACTCCACACTCTCTCCTACATGCGCATCAAAGCACGGAGCTACTTCTGCAGGTGGGGTCAGAATCCTCCTCAGTTGCATGTGGTCCCTGTGCATATTCTAGGTGATGCTTTTCCTCTGTTCTACTGCTTCAGTTTCACACTCTTCCACCTGTCTTCTCTCTTTCAAAACTATGTTGAAATCTCTTGATTGTTGTGGGCATATATACTTAAACACTTTGATACCATCATTGTAGTGTCTTGTCAAAACAGAGAAGAGCTAAAAGGGTTCTCAGTGCATTCTGAATCTGCTATTCTGTGGTCCCAGTGTTTAAACTTCTTGGACTTCCCCACTGTCTATTACTGCTTTTACAAATACAATCTCGTGGTCTATTCGTGAAGGAAATGAATACACCACAACTAAAAGGACAAGGAATGCGGGTTAGATGCTCTAGGGTCTTGTCATACTCTGCCATTTACTAATAAACCACTTACGTTCTACAAATTGTAGGTGCTCATTTATAAAACGAAAGGGAGTAACTCTACATGAACTATAGATTTCTCCTACTCTAACATTTCATAATTTTCTAAGTTCTTTTCTTAAAATTTCTCTATATTATCATTAATTTTAATTAAAAAATAAAAAACTAACTCTTTTCAAAATCAAAGAGTAATTCCCGTAGTCCTACAATAATGGGATAATTAGTTCTGAAACCTGTCAAGTGTCATGTTTCATATGAAGAGAAAATCATATTAAATAATTTTAAAAAATTAAACATGGACTTTGTAGCACAAAGACAAGGTCCCCCCAAATGGTGTTCCTTTATTTACTAGAAATGTTCAGCTCTGCATTAAAGTTGAAATAAAATAAATATATTAACTTTGAGGTGCAAAAATTTCTTATAAAAATCAATTTTTCTTTTCTGTCCATACAAACAAAAGTATGGAATGACATGAGAGGTCAGGTTTATTTGGTAATAGAACGTAGCTTCTTGATATTTTTGATTTTAGGAAAGGAGAATATCAACATCAAAACTTTTTTCAACTTTATTTTTATTTAAAATGAGGCCATATTTTCCTCTTATAAAAAGAGAGTTCAACTAGAACTGTCAATTTTCTCATCTGTAAAACAAGAGCACTGAATCAGCTGACTGTATTCATTCAGAACTCAATTTCCTTATCCTATGATCACTAAGGTTCACCCTAAATCTAATATACTAAGGTTCTAAGGAAAGGAAAATATATTACTAACGACATGTTTTGATTTTAGTTTCTTAGAGTTCAAATGTCCACCATTCACCTTGGTCTAAGCTTAAGGAACCATTCAAGGGGATACAATGCAGGTGGGAGGAGAAAACAGAACCCTCACACAAGCTGTGCTGTGTTGCGATCAGCCTTCCGTTTGAAAAATAATCTTCTCTATAGCTTTAAAGTGATAACTTTGTACCTGCAATGCTTCTTGTTTCAAACGGATTTTCTCTGGCTCCTCCTGAACACGTTCTGAGGAATCATCGACCTCTTCGATTTCTGAGGAGGAAGGACTCTCTACTGTCACAGTCACAGGAAATTCTGATGGACCTGAGTGTCACAAGAAGAAGATAGGAAACCACAGAGTTGTTACACTAAAGTGCAAAGAAAGAAGACAAGATTGTATAAAAGACAACACAAGCCAGATACCAAATATCCAAATATTAGAGGACATTTAACAAAGTGATCTGAGGTATCATTATTTATAAATGTCTCTCACTGCTCTTTAGTGTAAAACAGGCAATGACTAAGTAAAAGTACAGGAACTTATTTTTGCTATGTTACTGTACAGACCTCTGTTGTACGTGGTTAGGATTAGTAATGGGAATTGCCCATATTATTTTATTAAGTTTCTTTCACAGAAGCCAAGTGAAGATCCAAGGTAAACATTTCTTCTCAGATCAACTTTATACTGCAAATGAAAAATTTATTCTTCACCATCAGACAAAAACAGTCTGGAAGAAAATGTAGTTTTTCAGAGGAAAATACATCAGTAAAGGGACTGATGAATAATCAGGAAGTCAACATATCTAAGCTGTGAATAATAGACATTAGAATTTTAAAAGATAAATCACATACACACACACAGCTAAAACTGACCCATCAAAAACTTCATCTTCTCACCACCCTTAAGCCAAAACCAGGGCAACGATTCTCCCAGCAAGCTTCACTGCCACTGCAGTGTTGTTCAAGAGGACATTTCCAAACATTTAAAACTGACCTGGCCACAACCCCATAAAAGTCTACACATCATAAAGAACTGTGCTGGGATTATATAACCACGCAGAGGACAAGTCACTAGGACATCATTTTGACAACAAGCAGCAACCCTGCAGCCTAGGAAAACCCTAACAGGAGAACGAGGTGCACACCCCTCTCTCCGGGAACGCAAGGCCAGGACTGACACCCAAGATGCTCTTCTCTCAACCTCAGCAGTGGTGCCTTTCACAGAGCAACTATGCAGTCTCCCAAGACCACTGGGAAGGAGAATCTGATACTGACAGTATTCGCTTGCCACGAGGCCATAAGCGAGGGAATGTGTGTGGCCTTGGTGAGAGAGCAGAGGTTCAGGAGATGTTGCTTTATACTGGCTTTCAGATCAGGAATTTGTATATATAGCTCAGAAACAACGTTTCTTGAAAACATGTGAATATTCTTGAGTATGACAGCTCCATGTGAGGGGTCAGAAATGGCAGTCAAGTTCGTCTCACTGGGTAACAGCTGATTTGCGGACTGGAAAACAGGCTTCCTTGTTTACAGACGTCACCACAAGGCTGCCTGTTGTGTGCCAAATCCACACAACTACACAGTTGCATTGGGAGAGCGACCAAACATGTTTTACATGGATTTATTTCAGAGAGGGAAATGCTTCATGTAAGGCTCTGTCAGTTTAAAAAGCAAGAAGAATGACCATCCACCTTTCCCAATTCAAGCCCTATATATCATAAATGTGATAGCTACACACCACCAACTGATTACATACATCACGAGCTTTGATGAATGGAAAGCCCCTAAAAAGATAGCAACAAAACAAAGTTAGATCTTCATGTAAATACATGACCAGTTAAACCCAGTTAATACAACTATTTAGTAGTATGAACAGTATCCATACAGAATTGTGTATAAAAATAAATAAGCTCAAAACAAGGACCTGGAGGGCTCTGCTACGGAGAAAACAGAACAGAATTCAGCCTACTGGCTTGCTAATAACTCTCTGAACTGCTGAGAGGCCCCTTCAGCTCCTATGTTCAGGATGGTTGAGATTTGTCTCTCTTCTTTAAATGGTGATATTAATCGTTCTCTAATTTACCACCCTGTGTGACGAGGATGGACCTGCGATTAAGTGTCTCAGGAAGAAGACAGGAAACCACAGAGCTGTGAAACTCAAGTGCAAACACTGGGGATTCAGCACTATAGTTTATGCAACAGCAATTCACATTACCATTTGCAAAAAAGTAGTCGGTTGTCCAGTGGGGAGTAGAAACATCCATTTAACATGAGCAACTGAACAGATATTTTACACAGGAACTACTTCAAGTACTATTTAAAATCAATTCTCTTTGTTTTCTTAAGCAATTGTTAATCCCCAATTTCGTGATTACTACCAAGTAAGTCACCTGAAGATCATCTAGAGCCATCTATTTCACTTAGCAAGCCTAAAGCTATAATTCAACCATTTTATTTACTGTTCTGTGACAAAAATTACTATGAACAGCTATCCCCTGGATAAGAAATCAGCTAATGCTAGTTTGACTCACTAAATCTGATTTACTGAGTTAATAAGCCAGTTCATTTAGAATAGCTCTAATGCATATTTTTCATCCATTCTGCATTAAACTATTTCCCATGCCTAAAATGTCTTTTTTCCCATTCGTATGTATCCAAATTCCTACTTCTGTGCTGTAGGGCTTCGCTCAACTACACCTGCCTTTAATCAAACTTTTCTCACATGCACAATCATGTGAGATCATTTTAGTCTCCTCAAGACTCCCATGGAGTTACCTCTGTTGTGACACTTGAGAAACAACTTGAAACTCCCAATTACTTTTAATTTTTCTTCCTTAGAGGGCTCATTAGGCAGAAGCCAAGCCATGTGTGAGTTACTTTTTTTCCTCTACACAAAGCACCAGAGACCACCCACATAATACAAGTTCCAAAATAAAGAACTCTAAATGACTGAAAAAGACAGGGAATGCAAACAGCTTACCTGTTGCTTTTTGCACTTTCTGCAGGACACAATGGCCGGAAACCAGACACTCCAGGTGGTAGCGCTTCAGGAGGGTAGCATTCTTTACCAGCAGAGTGTTTCCTTCCATTACTTACAGGCTTCTTTGCGGCCAAGACTACGTTTGACAAAGCATGAAAAGAAGGAATCAAGATGCACCAAAGGTCTACAGAGCAACTGTCACACGTGCACACGTCGAAAGGAATCAAAAAGGCACTTGACAATGATGCCAAGCCCATTAAAAAGAGGATCGGTTTTGTACAAAGGTTTTACATAAGCCAGCATTTTTTAAAAATATAAGTTCTCTACAGTAACAAGTTATTTTAACTAAAACAAAAGTATTGAGATGTGCAGAAATGCAAAAATAAAGTTTAAAAAAAGATCCCAAAGTATGATACATTTTATGTATCATGCAGAAACACTCAAGTTTCCTGAATCGTAGAACACCTTTGGCATTTCTGAATCTCAAGGACACAGAAACACAGATATACCCATGACTTCTGCCAAACAGAATCTTCAGAAGTAGACCAAAAGTTAAATTTAAGACGAATTTTTCTATGTAAAAACAATACAAGTTATAAGGCTGCAAGTTGCTGGGGGGTAGGTGAGTCAATTTTACCCTCCTATAAGCCTGTCAACCTTCACTGCTCCTTTGATTTCATATAGAAAACAGAAAAAAAAACAAATGAAACCCACTGGATGAAAGAGTGAAATGTGGAGACTTACCCTATATTTCAGTAGTAAAGAGGCAAGTATCTTTATATGAAACATTTGGTTGCAGAAACTAGACCTACGTGTTAATATTTTACTTAGAACAAGCCATATATTAAAATTCACATTTAAATATTTAACTTGAATTTACTGAAAACAAACATCATAGGTTAAAATGGTTATATTTATCCTTCACAGCTACTGTATTTTATGTTATTTTATTTATTTATTTTAATAGATCTTGATTGGAGTATAATTGCTTCACAATTCTGTGTTAGTTTCTGTTACACAACAAAGCGAATCAGCCATATGCATATACATGTCCCCATATCCCACCCTCTTGAGCCTCCCTCCCACCCTCCCTATCCCACCCCTCTAGGTCATCGCAAAGCACCAAGCTGATCTCCCTGTGCTATGCTGCTGCTTTCTACTATATTTTAGCAGCATTAGGATGCAGGGTAAAATGGAGTGTATGTGGTAATAGAGGACAAATATTTCATAGAGTGTAGCTTATTGATAATCACCACACGATCCTGTGTGATTTACATGCCTCTTAAAAATATATAGGAGCTCAGTTCATTTTGTGCTATTTTATTGTGTTTTTTAACTTCATTGCCATCAAAAAAAATGTTTGTATGCATATGGTTTGTATGTGTATACGCTTCCTTTACTTTCAGAAACTAATGCAAATACATTTGTATTAAAATTTTTTTAAATTACACTTTTCTTGTTAGGAGATTAAAACATTTCTAATAAAAGTTCCCATCTTTTATTAGGCATACATAAGTACAATATAAATGTGACACAATTCACACCATTATTTCACTCCTATACTCACCTGGATCTAGGTATATACCCAGATACTGATTTGGCTTACCTCTATGTCTCCAAATAACTGAGGCAAATACAAAAAAAAGCCCAAGAAATAAAATTACTCTTAAAAGAGCTCAATGAGCTTGTATACTTCAGTTACATTTCCACTTTGTTTAATCATGCTAACTAAAAAAAAATGTTTAACTGTTCTCATTCCATGATGCCCTATTATTCTGTACTAATTTTACAGAATTCCTAATATGTTTTACATATACATGTTTTATTTATATATCTTTCCATTTCTAATATCATAGCAAAAGTCAATGTAGCTATTTTAAGAATGCTTTACATAGGATATAAATTTTTAATAATAATATCTAATTAGTGTGATATCACAAATCTTAACTTCTTTGAATGTACTATTTGATTATTAAAATATCACTCTCTTGAAATAACAATGGGCAGACGATCATAAGCTTTTTTTTGACTTCATAAACACTCTTAACAACTTATTTAATACACTATTGTCCAAGCAAGTTGATGAATAGAGAATCAAAAACATACAACTTTAAGTAGAAAAAAAGAAGCTGTATTTATGAAGATGTTTACAATAGTTTATTTGAGGTTATTTCCAATTTTTCACCAATTAAAAAAATTGACCTACTCAATGAAACCTTGTGAATGCAATGGTAAAAAGTATAACTATGAATCACAGAATTTAAATTTAGCATGAAAACATAAGAATGGCAAATTATATTGAAGCTATGTGGAATTATGTTTATAGACAGCAGGAAGAGAAAATAAAAATGTAAATATTGCTTGATAGGATAATGGGATTAGAGGTGGTCTTTTAAATTTTTCATTTTTATGCTAATACAATACCGTTATAAAACCCAAAAATCTTCAAACAACACATTTTTTAAAAATTGTGGTAAATGACACAAAACAGAAAATTTATAATTTTAACCATTTTAAAGTGGACCGTTCAGTGATATGAAGTCAACAAAGTTTTAAAACTTTCAGAGGGCACCTGAATAAAAGATGTGTTGTCCACTGGTGATTTTAATGTATCTGGTATATAACTAAAGTCACCACAAAACTCGTTCTGGGAAATTGGCAGATCATAAACATAAAAAATTTATTTTGCTTTTTATTAAACCTTATTGTTTTGCTGTTTCAAAATTCAAATTTACTCACAAGAAAGAGTCAGTTTCATATTAGATTTGGTTTCACAAATGCTGCTCCTGCTATTCATTCTTATCACCAAAAAAAAAAGACTATTTGTGACTAACGATAAGATGTTACAGAAAATAAAAAGTTAAAAGGTTTTCAATCTGCATATCTGGGAACCTAAATTAAAGCATCACACAACATTTTCAAAAACAGAAAAGCCATTTGATTTGACTCAAATCTTAGTTTTAAGATGGCAGAAAGTACCTTGATAATTTTCTTTTAAGAAAGAAAGAAAACCAAGCCATTAAAGAGAAATTCTTCCGAAAGAACTGAAACATGTTATATACCTCTGACTTGGCACTCCTTCCATCTGGAGAACTTTTTTGGTAACTGTTTTCATCACAGAATGATCTAAAGTAAAATGAATTGAAATTAGAGTAATTATTTTCCAATGAGTGGCTATTTCCATTTAAAACCAAAAGCCAACTAATTATTGCTTTTCCCATACATTTAAATATGAAATCTACATTATATAATTATACACTTATTTCCCCCTTTGTGTATTCTAATTTCTTCCTCAGAAACCTAAGATGCCATCTTGCAGACTGCCCACAGTGGCTACTATTTGGGCAGCAGCAAAGGTCAACTTGAAACATTTTGCATCTAAAGTGGCTTTGGATACCTTTGGATACAAAGTACAGTCTGAGCACCGTCCAGACGCTTAGATACCTAAAGAGCATCTAAGATATCAAACCAGGGCATCCAAGATAACAAACCAAGTCCTGATATTCCCTCAAAAGCTGCTCCTCCCATCAGCCCCCTTCTTCTAAGGGATACTACCCAGTTGCACACATAATCATCAACGACTTGTCTCCTTGGTACTATTTCCTTCATACCTCACATCTATCTGCAGGTCTTGATAGCTACACCCTCAAAACACAACCTGAATTCAACCACTTTTCACTTGCTGCAAACTTCCAACCTAACCTAGGCCATAAACATCTCTTATTTGGAGCACTGTGATAGTCTCCTAACTGGTCTCCCTGTTCCTCTTTTTTTTTTTGCGGTACGCGGGCCTCTCACTGTTGTGGCCTCTCCCGTTGCGGAGCACAGGCTCCGGACGCGCAGGCTCAGCGGCCATGGCTCACGGGCCCAGTCGCTCCGCGGCATGTGGGATCTTCCCGGACCGGGGCACGATCCCGCGTCCCCTGCATCGGCAGGCGGATTCTCAACCGCTGCGCCACCAGGGAAGCCCCCTGTTCCTCTTCTTTATCCTCCCAAGTCCCTTCTCTATACCAGGTCACCTTATTCAGATACGATTTGGATCATGCCTTTTTCCAGTTCAAACCCCTCTACTCATTTAGAATAATCCACATCTTTACTCTGGCCTTCAAGACTTTACAAGAGCAGACCCCTGCCTAGCTCCTTGACCTCATGTCCTACCACACTCTTCTTCACCCGGTACTCTGCCCAGATTGGCCTCCTTGCTTTTCCTTAAATACTCCACCCACCTACATGCCTATATACTCATTGCCTCCTTGTCCTGGAATGTGCTTACTCCACATCTTCCATGGCTTGCTCCTCTCTTCATTCAGGTCTCCGTTCAAATGCCACTTCTCCAGTGAAGCTGTCCCCTAACAAACCTATCCAATGGAGTCCTACCTGCTCTCCCTCACTCTCTTTACATTAAGATAGTTTTGCACTTCCTACTCTCTAAAATTATATGACTTATCTGTTTACTCATTTCTATCTGATCTCCTTCACTAGAATGTAAGCTCCATGAGGGCAAGACTTTTGTCTGTCTGGTTCACTGCTTTATCCCTAGTCCCTAAACCCGTCTCTGGCACACAGAAGATGATTACAAAATTACTTGTGAATCTGACAAATGAATAAAGTACTCCTGGCAAGAATTCAGAGGTTGCACAGGAAAGAAATAATGCTCTGGGTGGAAGCAGGCTTAGTATCTA
Source organism: Mesoplodon mirus (assembly GCF_964341445.2). Lineage (NCBI taxonomy): Eukaryota > Metazoa > Chordata > Mammalia > Artiodactyla > Ziphiidae > Mesoplodon > Mesoplodon mirus. Next base: position 57,636 of record NW_028295048.1, read on the forward strand.
GGTTCACCTCTTGAACAACATGGGTTTGAACCTCACGGGTCCAGTGACACACGCATAGTTTTCAATACATATGTACTATCGTCCTACATGATCCAAGGTTGGTTGAATCCACAGATGTGGAACCACTGACTATAAACTTATACCCAGATCTTCAACTGCATAGGGGTCGACACCCCTAACCCCACGTTGTTCAAGGGCCAACTGTATATGATGAGGAAAGTTAAACACATTAAGTTTTAAAAAACTGTCAATACCTGAACAAATTCTTTTTGTTTTGCTATGTGTTTATCAATTTAAAAAAAGTGACCACAGACCAACAAGCAGATTTTTTCTTATATCCAGAACGAGCAGAGTTCTGTTGGTTTCAAGGGCCTTTAGGAAAGCCTTTGCTCCTTCACTGGTGAGGCCGCACTGCTGCAGGTCAAGTGCTTTCGATGAAAGACAAAAGGTCACTTGCTAACTCTACAGATTTAACATATAGACAACTCTCGTTTTCTCACGTGTGGAAGAGTCCTACACAAGACAAGTCATGGCAGGTTTGTAATTTTGGCTATGGAAAAAAACAGAGACATATACGCACACACATAATGCATAATCCAATTTAAAAACCTCTTCTTGGATGTGCAATAACCCTGGCTTTAGTACCAATAAATCAGACAACATATTTTACAATTACAGAACTGAAGAATAACTGTATATAACCTATGAGCAAAAAGCATCACAAAATGAATCTCAGTTCATAATTAGCAAGGGCGGCAGGGGCATGTAAACCTCACAAGCAAAACCTGGTGGAGCTCAGAAATGCACTGCATTCTTTTGATCATGATCTTCAGCTCCAAATCACACGTGAAACTAGTTCAAAGGGGAAAACAAAATAGAAGAAATGTAATAACTGTTAGTTTTAGAGGAAAAAAAGACAAGTCTAAGAGGATACAAATAATAAAAACTTTCAACAATGTGTGAATAGAGAATACATACTAAAAACCTATCATGAAAGTATGATGGTCAAGAACCCTCGCAGTAAAAGGTCAGACAAAAGCCAGAAAAACTGATCATGAATTCTAGTAGTTCTGGGGCTGAACAACCTACTCATTTAAACCAAAGGGATCATCACTAAAGCACAGGGATTAAAAAATATTACATGAAAGGAAACTATCATGAGTCTTTTGTTTAAGTGTTGTGTGGACCATCACATTAAAATAACTGGAGTCTTTCAACACCCCCATGACACACAGAAATAGCAAGTCAGACATACGGATCTGACAGGATATGATACAACCCTTACAAACTCTCACTACAGAAGAATGGACACAGGGTATAATTAACCAAATAGCCAAATTAATACAAACAGCCAGTAAACCTCACCAGTCAATCAAATGAATACAAAATAAAACAAAATGTGGTTATTCTCCTATCAGATGAAGCCAAGATTCTGTAAGAAAAGCCTTTAAATAATGTCTATACCCTTTGGATCCAACAACTCTCTTCTAAGAATTTAACCAAAAGAAACAGTCAGAGATATAGGTAAGGATATATATCAGAGTACTATTTGTAACTGAAAAACTGGACAAAGCTTATATACAAGAATGGATAAGCTATGTGCACTGTGGCATATTCATATAATGGAATACTGAACAATCACAAAAAATGATGTAGGAGATGCAAATTTACTGACTTGCTAAAATGCTCATACTAAATTAATTGAAAAAAGTTATAAAATTGGGAGTAATCCCACTTGCATAGAAAATGGAGAGGTACTCATTTTTGTAGTTTTACATTTTTTTACAAGTGCTACAGGCCAGTGTTTGTGAGAGGCAGGCTTCACATCTACTGTTGGGGTGGACTACAAATTGGCATAGCCTTTCTGGGTGGTAATTTGGCCATGTGTATCAAATGTCTTAAAAATATGTCACACTTAGTCATTCCACTTGTAGTACCTTATTCTACAGAAGTAATCCCGATGGACACAGAGATGTATATACAACGTATTCACATTGTTTCTGACAGGGAAAAGCAAACTGTCTAAATAGAATTGCAAAGAATTGATTAAACTATGGGACATCAATACGACGCAATACTACATACATGATACATCATTAAGTGAAAAAAGCAGGAATATGAAATAGCAAGTATACTACAATTCTATTTTTGTAATCCCTAAGTGTACATATATATTTGTAGAAAAAAAAAGACTGAAAGTATATACACCAAAATGAACAGTGATTATATCTGGGTATTAAAATGATAGGTAATTGTTCTCTTGTTACTCTGTATTTTCTATAAAGGATATATGCAACTCTTAGAGAAAGTGTAAAAGCAAAATAAAAGCTATGAGTAAAATGAGGCTTAAAAAAACCTATCACAATAGTATCATGCCAAAAGCTAAGCATATTAAAAATTCAATATTTTCAATTTTAGAATTTCCCTCTAAGCCATAAATCCTCACTAAGAGATTCTGCCAAAGCACTTGCACCCAGGTCACCAATGAGCGGGTTGCAGTTCAGAGTGATGCGCCTCAAACCAGCCATGCAGTCAAGATCACGTCTCCTGGAATGAAGACTCTCAGCCCAGGTTTCTTCATGCCTTCTGGTAGTCTGATACTTCAAAGATTTAATGGGATGAAATGAAGATGCTTGAATAAGGAAACAGGGTGTGCCTGAGTATGGCTTATTATGTCAGAGAGTTACACACACACACAGATCAAGCATATATGCCAGGAGCATCAACCTGAGAAATTCAACAGTCACTTCTGGTTTACGAGTCCAGTGACCCAGATTCTGCTCGGTCAGTGATTAGATTCTAGCCACTGTTTTTCCTGTTTCTGAACACTTACATAAAGTTGGACAACTCAATTACAGTCTATGAATTATTTTCCTTATCTTCTAAGTCAGGGAATTGGTTCTAAATTCTATCTTTGCTGAGGCCCTATATTTCATCATCCTGTCCTCCAATGGCCTCCAAACACCTCACTGGGCAAACCATAAGAAAACTTTTTAATATGCATCTTATTTATTAACAAATTATATACACAAAGTTCCATACATAGTATTTATGTACATGATAAACTACACAGATTTTTTAAAATAATACAAAGGTAAAAATGTTCTAATATTTTCTTTTCCTAACTCCTAAGGCATTATTTTATTTTACTTATTTTTTTAATAAAGATTTATTTATTTGTTTGTTTGTTTGTTTGGCTGTGCCGGGTCTTTAGTTGCAGCATGCCGGATCTTTTAGTTGTGGCATGTGGGCTCTTAGTTATGGCAGGCACGTGGGATCTAGTTCCTTGAGCAGAGATCGAACCCAAGCCCCCTACATTGGGAGCACATAGTGTTAACTGCTGGACCGCCAGGGAAGTCTCAAGCATTATTTTAAAAACTATATTTACAAAATGTATCTCACATGCTACCTAGGGTGTGCACACAAGCTTTAGAGGCCTGGACTATGCAGAGCCAGTTTGATGTGCCTTGGGGAAATAATGGTTTGACATTTAAGCAAAAGTACTGTCTTGAAGACATTGAATTCTTTATATTCATAAAGTAAATTTTGGTAACAGGGAACACTGACTGTAAATGAAAAAAGTCTTATTACATTCCTGAAAAAGTAAAAGACTCAAAGTGCCTTTGTTACTCTAAAAGGAAAATCATTAGTGTCATTTTTCTATTAACAATAACTTATTAAAGCTCCAAGCAGAAACAACAGCAATCACTTACACAGTGCTTAGTATGTGCCAGGCACTATTTATACAAATAAGTGCATTTAAACCTCATAATGAGGCATAGAGGTTAAGTGATTTGCCCATGGTCACTAGCTATGAAATGGGAGAAAGGGACTTTGAACCTAGGCCATTTGGCTTCCGCACCCAAGTTCCTGACTGTTTTCTACCTCAGGGGTCAATGGACTTGCCCTGTATAGGCTCAAAGAATTTTTCAATTTTTAAAATCTAAATTTAAACATTTCCAGATTTGTGGGCTATACAGTTTCTGTTGCAACTACTCTGCCCCACTGGTGTAGGGTGAAAGGAGCCACAACTACCATGTAAACAATGGGTGCGACTCTGTTCCAGAAAAACTTCCTTTACAAAGCCAGGCGACGGGCTGGATCTGGCCCACCAGCCAGAGTTTACCTATCCCTGATCTGCACCATCAAACTATTAAAAAGCCTTCATGTCAAATTATTAACTAACTTTAGGCCTAAATACAGTCATTATAACCACTGTGAAGTTGTTAAGGCATTATTTTAAAAACTGTATTTACAAATTGCTGATGTACTGACTTTTATTAGTTTAAAAACTACAACAGCTAATAAACACTTGATTCATTTAAGTCTTGAAGACTAGAATGGCATAGTTTCTTCACAGTATTACAATAAAAGTTTTCAGTAAAAAAACATACATAAAAGTATTATTAGGTATTATATATTAAATCTCTTATTTCTAAAATTAAGTGGACTATCTTTACTAAATGGTAGAATCCCAAACTGAAAACTGGTCATATTCTTTCAGCAAAACGAAAGCTACGCTCACATGTATCAAAAGACAAAAATTAGGGCTTCCCTGGTGGCGCAGTGGTTGAGAGTCTGCCTGCCAATGCAGGGGACATGGGTTCGTGCCCCGGTCCGGGAAGATCCCACATGCCGCGGAGCGGCTAGGCCCGTGAGCCATGGCTGCTGAGCCTGCGCGTCCAGAGCCTGTGCTCCGCAACGGGAGAGGCCACAACAGTACCACACACACACACACAAAAGACAAAAATTAACTGCCCTTTGTATCAATATATTAATGTGTTTCAATCACATATGTTTTCATGAAAGTTTAAACATAAAATCACCTTTAAGATCTAGGCCATGTGATCTGCTCCATGCCATGTCAGAACACACCCTGTTAAGTTTACTTAACTTGTCTTACGTGTGATAGAATTCTTTATACCTTGACAAATAACTAAAAGGAAAAAAAAAAAAACCCACACACACAATAAGATGAAGAGCCTATACATTTGTCAATCTTGACTTATTTGCTTTTCTTGAGTCAGTTGCAAGTTTATAGCCACATTCTCAAAATCATTAACTACAATCTTCCCAAACAGGTAATTGACGAACAGATGCATTCTAAAACTTGTCAGTAACAAAGCGCTATTCCAGTTTACAGCAACAGTTTAATTCTACTTAGATACTAAAACTGAATACACTGAATACGGCAAACTTTATTCCCAACCACTCAGCAAAGTACTACATACCTTTTCAGATATAGGGAAAAAAAGAAAAAGCATACGATTCTTCCTATTTTCATTTCCAAAGATACATCCCAATCTTAATGATCAATCAGCGATTTCAACGTCAACTATAAACCCAGTATACTGCTGCTATGCAGTGTACTAGAGCAAGAGAAGAGAGAGGACCTCAAACCCTCTGTTCCCTCAAATTCAAAGGCAGGCTTCCTGACCCCTCCAGACCACTACTGGACACAGGGAAGGCACACTAATGTTGCAGGACCCCAACCAACAGTCACCTGCTTTGTGATTACTTCCATGACACACCCTCACCAACACCACTGAGTTTGCTTCTCCTACGGGACGTTACATGTATTTACTATTTTAACACATACCACAGTGCATCATAATTATGATTGCAGATAGATGTTCTAACAATTGAAAGAGAATGATGACTTTTTTGCTCTTTACATCTTGCTATTTCCCGTCCCATAATATTTCTTGAAGCGAAACCATAAAATATAGACAAACACAAAAAACAGAAAATATACAAAACATGTGCTTTGCACCTTAACGCAAACTTAAGTAAAATTAGTTCTGACAGTATCCAGCATGACAAAATTCCATGGTACAAACGAGAATAGACCAAGGTTTGAGCAGGTACAGGAGACAATCCAGGCATGAACAACACCAAGGCAAGGTAGACAGGAAGTAACATGGTGTGTAGGAAATCAAGAGACCAGTCTGATGGGAAGAGACTTAAACAAGACTGAAACTCACTTTCTAAACCTCCATCTCCAACTGGACAATTCGCAGGACACAGGTGCACCAAAGTGGCCAATTTATTCAATCCCTTTAATATGGAGGAAGAGTTTAAAATTTTACTGGTTTAATTTGCCCCAAAAGCAACTCTCAACAGTTATGGCCTCTGTCGTCGGAGCTTTGTATGAAATTAAGTCAAAGTGTGGAGCTCCTTTGCCTTTTTTTTTTCTCCTTAAAAAAGAAAAGAAACAATTGTTCCGAGTAAAAACAAACATATTCCGAAGCATGTGTACATTGAAAAGTAAAGAAACTTTATTAATAACTTCATAAAAACTGACTTAAAATTTTAAAAAGAAAAAAACATGTTTTGAAGTCCTTCCGACTGGAGTCGTGTCTCATAGTGTCCTTTCTTTACAGAAATAGTCGTATTAGGACACATATGCACAAGGATTAACACCATGACACACTGTACACGGCGGGCCCCGGCGAGCTCACCAGTCGTCGTCTGAGTCCAGGTCTCTGGGGAGGATCCACTCCACGGATGAGCCCAGCAGAGTCTGAAGCTCGTTCGTGAACTCCACCAGATCTAAGAGCTCCTTACTTTCTGGATTACAGGACTCCAGGTCTTTGGGGCAAGAGAATAAGAGACTTGCTGACACTTGCCGGCAGAACTCGGCCTCCGCGATGGTGACGATTTTCACATTTGGGAAATTGCAGCGGAATATGCAGGAGGACATTTGCAGTTTCTTGAGCAGGTCTGAGAGCAACAGCCAGTTACGAGGCCTACACAAGAGAAAGGACAGTGGTTTGAGTTTCCGGCAAAATTAGAGGCGCTCCCAACTATGAACTACCCGTCTCCTGGCGGGGAAAGGGCCTGCTACTTCCACTTTGATTACCCCACCCCCACCCCACTTCTCACTGTCCTTAGAAGGCCTACTTCTTCTTCTTTTTCTTTTTTAATTTTATTTATTTATTTATTTTTGGCTGCGTTGGGCCTGTTGCTGCGCACGGGCTTTCTCTAGTTGTGGCTCGCGGGCTCTAGAGCGCAGGCTCAGTAGCTGTGGCGCATGGGCTTAGTTGCTCCGTGGCATGTGGGATCTTCCAAGACCAGGGCTCGAACCTGTGTCCCCTGCACTGGCAGGCGGATTCTTAACCACTGTGCCACCAGGGAAGCCCGGAAGATCTACTTCTAGCGGGGGAACTCTGGACTCATGTGCATGTGTTAAGAGGCCACCTAGGGCGGATCAGCCAACTTAGACAAAAGCAGGAGCAGCGCCCCTGAATGAGCCTCGTTGCAGGCCACCCCAGTGCTGCCTTGGCTCTGGTCACAACTCAGGTCACCCCTCTCCAAGTAAGTGCACCCCGTTCTAGTCACTAGGGAAAACCAGTCTGTATGCCAACCCAAGGGAGATGGCAAACACCTCTTTGACCTCTCCTCTCCTCCGGCCCTCACGGAGAGAGCATGAGAAACACTCGAGGTCACCTGGCTTTCCTTTCCTTTCCCACACCTCCAACCCGCCCCTCACTGCTGCCGGGAGTGAGGATTTTGAGAAGGGAGGTGGTACAATCCTTCCTGATACCCTGCCACGCTTTATCATCTCTATCCCGAATAGAATGTCACCACAAAGGCAGACACGTTCCCAGCCTCAGAGTCCAAGGAGGATGCTACTCCTTAAGCACCGGGGTCAACACACAGCAGAGCAAGGTCTCCTGATGTGTTCACTCCGAAGGGTTGGTCATGGGGCACAGTGGCCCGACCGTGGGGACAAGACTCGATCTAAGCAAATCTGAAGACACATAAGATCCCAGGTGCCACATACGGCTTTCTCTAATCTTATACGAGAAGAGGGTACACATCAGTATCGTCCCGTGGACCTCACGCGCCTTGGAAGGCCCCTATGGTAGCCGTTTGGGGAGGATCCCTTCCCCAAGAGTTTACTGACTGAAACTGCAATTGCAGTCGCTGACTCCCGTGTCCTTTGGGCTCTAGGGGTGTGTTCCAATGAGGGCAGTTGGCTGGGGAGCCCTCCCACCCCCCAAACTTTTCTGGAAAAGTTCCACTGCATTATGTGAGGTCGGTGGACACTTGGTGAGGAATTCACTCACCCCCCAACCCAGCCACCCTCATCTGCTGAAGGGGATTTCTAACTCCTGCCACCCCACAGAGCAGCTGGGCTGGCTCTCGACCACACGCTGGCCACGCTCACCCCTGAGCGACGGACACCTGGACGTTATAACACGGCAAAAGGGGGTCTTGGGAAAATTCAGATTCCAATAGGTCACCATAGGCCTCGTTGCTGTCATCCTGGTCCTCTGGTCGTGGGGGATTTGCTAAAACATCGTAACCACTTTCATCATCTGGTTCTAAACGGGGGGGCAAACAAGAGAGAGGTCAGTAAGCTGGAGCAAGATTCCAGCTGTTCGCCAAAAAGGACCCTGGAAAAATTCTTTCCCAAGCAAGTCCTGCTCACAGCACCACCCCCACCCCCACAAGCCCAACTGAAACGAACAAGGCTGCTCACCACACACACAGCTGCCAGAGAACTCCGAAGAGCAACCGGGGCTACCGTCGTCAGGAGCCTGCAGGTTATTTAAACAGTCTGGAGAGAGAGTGGGAGAGAGAAAGAGAAAGAGAAACAAGATAACGCCTGCTGGTAAGAGGCAAATGCTGCTGGAGTTCGGGAACATCTCACGCTGGGGCTGGTGTCACCTCCTGATAAGTCCCACTGCACACGCCTCCAGGTATCTGACTGAAACCTCCCCACGCGTCCACCCGCCTTCCTGAGGGACTGCCCGCCTCACCGCCCCAGCCTGCCAAACAAAAGCTAGCCTGGCTAGCTAAGAGTTTTCCAGCCCCCCACCTCGCAAAACTCAAAGTATGTATCTCTTCTTTGACAGACTAACGTTGGGCCGCTTTTCCCAGTAAAGGGTCACTTAGAGTAAACGGGGGGTGGGGGAACCCAGGTGAAAGGCTGTGAAGTCACCGTCTAGATGCTTGAACAAGACCGTGTCTTGACCTCTGCCGTACCTGTTAAGAACTTCTCCAGAAGTTCGCTGTGGTTCACTTTCTTGTAGCCAGGGTAGGATCAGCACCGTAGGACAGGAGCAAGCGGACAATTTCGAGATGATCATTCTTGACGGCATCGTGGAGAGGCCTAGGAGAGGTGCGGGGGATTACACCTGTGCACGCGACGCTTGCTTCTAAGGACACGGGGCAAAATCGAGCGTGTGTGGCCAAGCCTCATAGGCGCGCTATTTCACCGAGGAGGTGAGTGTACGGTCGCTGCGACAAATTACTCTGTTATTTCAACACATAACCCTTTACGGAACAGATGAAGGGACCATCTCAGGCCTAATTCTTCAATGCAAATCTCTCTTAATGCATGGCCCAAGGAGGAACTCAGGCCACGATGAAAACGTTTCCAATGAACTTAAATAGTGACAGACTGTAAGAAGGTAACATACGGCGGGCTGGGGGGAAGAACCCCAGCACCACGGAAGCAGATACGACAAGCCATTGTTACACCATTACAAACAAAACCCAAAAAGTGCAGTTTGTAAAAGAAACTAGGGGCAAAGTGGAACCTCTCCTGAAACCAATTTGGAGATGAGTGATCAACCCTCTCGCCCAGAAGCAGTCGACAGGCAAGGCGAGTTCTCAGGAGGATACAGAGTCCTCCTGCTCGTGTCCGCTGGGGTCAGGAACACTGTCCACAGTCCCATCCAGAAAGGATGCTATTTGGAAACCATGAACCACCAAATACCTTACGGTTTTGCTCATTTTATGACCGTCAGGAAAGCCCCAGTGCCCTGCCTCGTGGTGGCATCCCAGGTACAACCAGGAAGATGCTTGGGCTGACTCAGACCTGGGCCTCTGGCCAATAAACCGAGGTCAAGGACAGAGTGGGGGCCAGGCCCGGGGATGTGGGTGGACACGGCAGGTCCTATCAAGCCAGTTGCCACTGGACCTGTCTGTACTCCTGCAACTTTCAACTCACATATATGTTCAAGATTGAGATTCAACAGACGCTGGTGAAGAGTCCAGGGTCTTAAAAGAGAACACCCCTGATTATTCATGCAGGCTCAACATTTTCAGGGACTTCTGTCCATAAGAACGTCACAGACTTTTAAAGTTCTATGTAAATTCGCCAGAAAGATCTGTCCGATTCCATTCTAGAGGACTCCGCCACCAGTGTGCTTACATGGCACTCACTCTCCATCTTTCCTTCTGGGGTTCCCCGCACACCCTGAGAACCACTGCCTATGCCCCAGCAGGGCCAGGCCAAGAGCAAGACCGCCACTGACCCGGTTCCATCCTGGGCACTGCAGTTGACATCGGCGCCATATTCAAGGAGGTGTCGTACGATGTTGAGCCAACCTCTTGCACAAGCCTCGTGCAGGGCACAGTAACCCGCGTTGTCGCGGTGGTTCACATCACAAATCTCGTTCTCCAGGCAGTACAAGACCACTTCCTACGGGGAGAGGAGAGGAGAGGAGAGGAGATACCATCAGACCACGATACAGTGAACCTTGTAAGCGTGACCTCCCCATAGCTTGGCGGTGCCCACTTTCAAAGGCATACATCCTCGGGGCCAAAAGCCCACCATGGCGCGGGCAGGCGGCAGGCATCCTGGTGGGGGGCGAGAGTGCGTGAGAAGGGCTTGGAGATGCAGACAGTGTTGTCTAAGGCTCTGCTGCACCACTGGCCTGGCCATGGGCAAGTTACCCTTGAACTTCTCCAAGCTTCCACAGGGCTGCTGATAGGACGCATTCGGATAGCGATGAAAGCCCTCAGCCCAGGGGCCGACGTGACCAGTACAGAGGTGTCACGGCTGCTAACATCTTAGATGACACATTGCCAAGCACAGACCATTCTCACTTGATGGGTCTGTTCGGTCAGTGGCAGTGGACGATAACACAAGTTTAGATCAAAGTATGGATGACCAACACTTAAAGAGAGCTTAAATCAGCCGGAGAACATTCCCCAGCTTAGAGAAGCAGGGACACCCAGGTCAGCTACATCCTCGCGCCCCTTGTTAAGACCCCAAATCAGAACCTGGGCCTCAGATGCTCTTGTCTGTACGTTAAGTAGAGTTAAAGAGAAGCTCTCTCCCTCCATCCTCGAGGAATGACACAAAATGCCTCCAATAACCCCACCCTCTATTTTGCCTCACTCCACCCTCTCGAGTAAATATGAAAATTTTAGACTGATTCTGCCCCAAGTTAATGACAGGAACCTGATACACCACAGGCTGCAACCTCCACATTTCAAGAATCAAATAAAACGTTCACCGCCCCACCCCCCACCCCGGAGATGTTCTGTGTCAACACTGTGCATTAGAATCACTGTTATTAACCTTCTTTCTTTGGCTTGTTAAAATATTAATATGAACCACTCCCAGTAAGCAGAGCAGGAACTTATTCAATGTTTTATTACCTTAAGAAAGTTTTCAGACACATTGAAAGCATTTGCCACCAGAAAACACGTTATACTGTTTATACTGGGTAAGTCGTGCCCAGCAGAGAGCCGGCAGGTTCTGAGAGCTGGGAGTAGGCAGAACGTGCATGTGGCCCAACACATGGTCTGCAGGGTAAGGGGGGATGCGATGGGGTCAGAACAGGCCTCCTTGTGACATCTTTCAGGTAACTCATCTGTTAAACCCAAAAAGGGCGTCATCCTAGCCGCCCATAAGTGCGAGATGGGTTCTGTAAAACCTTTTATGCCCTTTGGAGGACACGCCAATCAAAGGTGACCACTCACTTGGGAGCGAACTAGAATGTTCCATTTGCTTACCACGTGAACCCAATGGGGCATGCTGGTAAACCTGGCCATCGGTGCCCTGTTACTTCGGGTCACTGCAGCAGCTCCCTTCCAAAACAAGAGGAGGAAGAGAAAAGGCACGCCCACGAATGCGTTTCTCCGTTTACATCCCAACCTGCCAGAAAGCCCACAATCCTCTGGGCTCCCAGGCCACCTGCCCCGAGCCCTGGTATCCAGGATACCGCATGAAGCTGCTGCGCTTTTAGCAGGCCCTCACTAGCCAGACTTGAGTGGACGGCTGCAAGCTAATGAGTTGTGTGCCCCAGCCAGGGAGAGGCCCTGTCACGTGGCTCTGGGATCAGGTCTGAAGGCCACCAACTGCTGTGCACACATCAATTTACTCAACCGCGGGTTTATTTGCTGTGACAATCATGGCCTTCGCCTGGAAACCTTCATCACTACTAGGGCAGATTCAAGGGTACCTAGAAATGAAAGGCCGTCCAAGCTGGTGGGTAAGTCAACTCTCTTCTCCTGGAAGATGGCAGCAAAGGCAGCAGTAGCCCCACGGCCAGGTCAGACTTTTTGCCACGGGCTGTCCTAACTCAACCACGTTGATCCCACTATTTACACAGTGGTTCCCATTCCCCCACATGAGGACGTCTTCTGTCACCCACAGGAACCCAGGAGATAGCAGGAAAGGAAGGTAGTACTATCCTCATTCAACACTTGGAAACTGAGGCCCAGAGATATTAAACCCCAAGTTCAATTAACATGAAGTACTAGACCTATAACTCAGGTCTTTGGTACCTGGTCAGCTGGGAAGATTCAAAAGGCCCAAGAGGGCCCCAGTTAGAGGGATGCAATCCAGCTGTGACGAGCATCCCACAGGCCTTCTCTGTTGGGGGTCAAGTGGGCTAACTACACTCTCCTAGCTAAGAGGGTGATGGCCTCTAAATGGATGGCAACCGTCGCCACCAACACTTTCTCTAACTGAAAGGTGAAGAGGCGGGGCGGGTCTGTCGACGCAACACATTCCTTGGTTTTATTTTCTCCGCTAGAAATAAACGGGAGTGTCCGAAGGGCAGCCCAGCCATTCCCAAGCAAAGTCAAACTGCTTTTGTCGGACAGCTCTCTGTTCAGCGGCTATAAGCCGAATGCCATTACCTGCAAAATGTAACCATAAAGGCCATAAGCCCGACGTTGTTAGTTAATTAAATGCCTCATTAACTTTTTAAAAAAACATGACTTACTCAATTCATAGAAAATTTAATCATCACCGCTAAAGGCACAAGCATGTGGTTGCACACGGGCGTTTTAGCCTAAGAAATAGAAGCCTTTTTCCCAGGAGGGAATGGTTTGAGGTCTTTGGCCACACAAGTGATCTATTTAACGCGGATCTGAAGCCAGAGTGTGTTTCTAAACTTCCAGAACCAGATTATCATGACATAAAGCTCAGACAGCCTTTATACTGCACATGGTATCTTTGGCTAAGCAGAAGAAAATAACCAAGAATGCTGAAGACAAAACTTCAGGAAAACCCTCCCAAACCACACCCTTATCTGCTTAAGCAAACTGTCCTTCAATTTTAAAAGGTTGAAGCTGCCACATCTCCCAACTGGGCCATCAGCCCAACATTTAAAATTCTGCCCAGAGAAATCCCAGAAAGTTGGATTCAAAGTTGAAAGCGTTCATCTACTTGTCACAATGTTCAGCATCAACACTGGTGATCTGTGGAATCTACATATTGAAATTTACATTTGAAGAAAAAAACAAATCCCACCGTAAACATTCCCAAGGCTTCCTGTGCAATCAAAGGCCAGGTAGCCTAAAAAAGTATGGATCAAGTGCCCCTTGGTCCAGGCCTCAGAGCCACCAAACCAAAATGCAAACTGTCTTAGAGGACCAATGAGGGTCTTTTGACGTCTCTGGTCCCAAAGGGAGGCTGCTGGAAATGATGCCAAGTTCACAGGTGGGGCTCGGAGCCCCGCCCTCCACGGCGGGTGCAGCAGCACCCCGCCACCCCCATCTCCAGCATTTGCTGGAAGCGGGAGTCTACTTTCTCAACCCTAACCCAAAAGTTGGGGTTAGGGGTCTCCCCCCCACCTCCAGCATTTGCTGGAAGCAAGGAGACTATTTTCTCAACCACAGGGGGTCTAGCTCAACACTATGTGCAACATCTGCTCTGTCCTCCTAGGCGCCCGCTCTCAGCTCTTGGGAAACCAACTGGGTGCTCCTTGGACTTCACCTGCAAGTAACTGCGCTAACTACCAGAAAGTGCTCTCTAGCTAATGGAGAGGTCTCCAAGAGACGTGTAGATATAAACAACAGCACATTCAACCCACAACAACAACAAAACACCCCCAAACTAAGCATAGCCCTAGTGCTTCCAACTTCCCACCCACAGTCAGGCCTTAGGGCCAAGGCAGGCACACTTCCAAGGGCTCACGGCACTATGGACCGGGGTGGGGGGACACGACGGGAGACGGGGGACAGGGGCACAGAGCTGGCTGAGGGTGTGGGCGCCAGGGCTCCGGGCCAGCCTGGGTCCTGCCACCCCAGTGCTCAGCCACACCTCCACGCTCAGCCTGCTGAACCGCGTTTTACTGTCACCATTCAACTCCCAGAGGGCTGATGCCAGCACAGAAAAATGCCTTTGCCCTGTGGGCTATCACATCACAATTGCTACTGACGAGTATGGTGGGGGAACTGCACAGGGCATGGAGAGGCATCTGTCTCACAGAGGTTTTGAACTGTAAAAAGGGCAATTCCAGTGTGAGCCAGTCTTGCTGAGGAGCGTGGTGGGCTGTGGAGCACTGCTGGATTGCTACCTGTACGGGGATCAGCTAACCCCTCTGAGGCTCAGTTTCCTCATCCGAGAGTGGGCTAGTACTCGTTACTCCCAAGTGAAGATGTTAACAGGGTGAAAGGAGTTACTACAGATCACACGGGCTTAGGCAGGTATCAGCTCTCTTTCTATGTTGCTCTAGCAATAGAGGCTGTCACTGTCATCAGCCGTGCTGGGTTGGGATACAGCAGTGTGGACAGGGAGTTCTGTGCAAGGCTCAACCCCTGCTCCCCGCCCATCAGCCCTCGGCTCCCGTGCCCTCTCAGAAAGAGACTGCTCAGGTCTGCCCCACTCCCACCCCTACTCTGCACAGACACGTCCCACCCGCTACCCCACAGGGGCATCACTCTGCCCCAAACAGCACAAGTTAGTAGAGCTAATAACTACTCTCCTTCTTGCTATTCAGAATCCAAAAGGCTCATTAAAATTCCCCTGGTCGCCAAGCCCTGGGTTAGGTCAGATTTTGTATCAGAGATAAGTGAGCCGGACTGGCCGAAGCAGCCTACCTGCCTGAACGGGAACGGAACATCAGAGAGGCCTGCCTTTCTTTTCACACCACGACTGAACAAGCCACCAAAGAGCCCGCAGTGTGAGCGGGGCCAACGCAAACACCCTGCTGGAACACCCAGCCCAGTCCGCCACATGGAGGGGGCTGGGCTCTGAGACCCGCCCCCCATCCCCAGCCAGTGTGTCCCCCACCCAAGGAGCAGCAGCCGGCGGATCCTAATCCGGGGCACCCACAAGGATGCTCACCTCGTAGCCAAGCCGGGAGGCCTGCTGTAGGAGGGTCTCGCCTGCGTTCTTATTGACAATAAGTCTCCGCGCTTCCGGTGGCATCGGGCGGGACTGGGTGGTCTCTGGAGGGGAGCTTGAGCATGTCAGCTGCGAGACCTGGGAAGATGGTGACAATTGCTGCAAACGGTCCAAGGGCTTCTGGTCCTGCTTGGCCGGCGAAAGATCATAGTCGGAACTGGGCTCAGGCCGCTCCTGAGTGGAGGAAAGCACTTTTCCTCCTCTCTGTCTGAGGGAGGCGGGGCGCGAGGAAGGGGCTGCATTTTTACTCGCTGGAAACTTCACCGCCACCCAGGAGACAGGTCCCCTAGGAAGGGGCAGTGACATTTTTGGGGGAGGGGTTCAGGAAAAGGAAAGCTTTGTCCCCAGAAGCAGAGAAGTAGGCAGGCGGGATGTGCCTGCACAGGCCCGGGGGGCGGGGGAGAGCCAGGGGCAAGAGGTACCTTGCCATCCGCATTGTCCACGTAGGAGTCCCCTGGCAGCGACAAGCCCCGCCTGGGCTCCTGAGGGATCAAATGCTTGGTTTTGCACGGTCGCTTCGCGGATGGTTTCTCGCTGTTGTCGGTGTATTTCTGCGGCAGGGGCGAAGGCTGCCGATCCATTTCTCCGTCCATGCACAGCACATCTGTCAGGGGGAGAAGCAGCGGGCGTTACACAGTTGTAGCCGGTGAGGAAAGAAAAGCCCATTGTTAGCACTGATCGTTGGAGCAGATTCAGTTTTTAAAGATATACCAATTATGTTTTCAAAGCACTAATATTTTAATTATCCCACATTCAACCGGCAAATAGGCTAACCCACGAAACGCCAAATGGCAAGTCGCTTCAAAGGGCCGCAAGACAGGGCAGAAGCCAGCCCTTCGTGCGCTCCCGTCCCCACCCGTGGGGGGCCTGGGTGCTCGGGACAGGGCGACTGGGGACAGCCTGAGGCTGGAATGAGGGCACTGACAAGCGCCCGGGGTCACCCAAGACTTCCCTTCCTGCCCAGCTGCGGGCTGGGTGATGAGGAGCAGCCCAGGAAGTCGAGCTCCCGCCTCACTGTCCATTCCATAAGGAAGTGTGCAGGCTGAAAGGACCTCATGAAGAAAACTCCCCGCTCGCCACACGCTACTCTTGTCAACTTGGATGGCGCTCAGGTCCCCTCCAGGGCCGTTTCCCACAGAGGGCGGGTGATCCACCCTCCAGGAGCGCCCCCCGCCCCGTGCGTACCTTGTTCATTGTCACTGCATTTAAGGGACTCCTCCAACCAGCTTCTGTTGCTTTTGGCCTCTGCCCTTTTCCTGCCAGGTTTCTCTTCGGAGATACTATTGCCCTGGGGGGTGACCGCAGGCTGGACCGCCTGAGTCACTTCCGTCCTGCCCTGCCGGCCAGGTTTGCTCTCTGCTGCCGACACCTGCTGCTCCCGCTGTTCTCTAAGGTGCAGCAAGCGGCGCTGCTTTCTGGGATGGAGCCCTGTTAATTCAATGCACACCTCAGGTTGGTCAGCTCACTATAATGTGGCTCTTCTAAACGGTTAGAGGAACTGTTTGTCATTTCCCTCTCAGGCCAGTCAGCTAATGGAGAAATAACTACAAATTAATGAAGAAGCCCCCCGGGGCGGGGAACAAACTGTCGTACACATCACTAACAGGAGTGGGGGAGGGGAGGGGTGTGGTCACTGTGTTGGCTGGAACTTGTCACCAAGTCTCGGGAGGGGGCCTATTTGCCTTTGGCCACCTTTGGGCTCCAGCCCTGGCACCTGGCTTTGGGGGGGTGGGGGTGGGATGGGGGTGGGGGGTGGGGAGGTGTGAGTGGCTCCCCCCAGGGATCCAGGGTGGGACTGGAACTTTCCACTGCTCCGCTCCAGGACTTCCATAGGGTGCCCTGCGGGCCCGAAGCGAAACCAAGCCCACCTTTGGAGACCCGTCTCGGCTTGGCTTTCAGCAGAGTGTCCTCCGGGAGCACAGTGGTCTCAGTGTGGTTCCTATTGCCAGACACCTTGCGCTTTCTGTTCAGCCTGAGGGTGGGGCTGCGTGACGCGTCCGGGGCCGCCTGGTCGGTGGGGGACTCTCTGGGGGGCTCCGTGTCCATGTCCTCAGGAAGATCACTGTCTTCTGGGGCTTCGAAGGGGTCAGGTTTGCTTCCATCATAACACTCCCCTAGGGGAGGGGAGACAACCCGGAAAGGAGGGAACAAAGGTCACCAGGAGCAGGCAGGACCCCCATGCCCAAGGCAATCTGCTACCAACAGACCACCCCCCTTTGGAGACCAGGGGCCTCACACGCCGGAAGCACAAAACCCTCAGAAAGACGTCCCAAAGGAAGGACAGCTGAACACAACCAGCAAAGAAAGCAGAAAATGAGGCGCGTAGCCCACTCACAATCCATCCTTCAAGGGTCAAGGTGAGGCATCTACACCATCCGTCTATAGGCATGTGAGATCACTCCCTAACTGCTTAACTCTCCAAGGTGGCTTACTGTTAAAGGGGGGGTGAGTGACCTCACAGTAAGAGCCAACCAATCAGGGCAGAGCTACAAATGACTATGGAAACAGCTGCTAGTCAACAAAAAAGGCTGATGTCATCAAGAGACCAAATAGCCCCCAACTGCCATCTACACAGACATAGCACCAATGTTCACTTGGGTCAGCAGGGGCGAGGGTGAAGAAAAAGGGTAGGGAAAGAATGGTGGGAGGCTGGGAAGCTGGGGAGACCAAGGCAAGAGGAGCCTGGCAAAGGGAAAGGAAAGGCTTCCTGGTGCACACACAAGGGTCAAGGGCAATTTCAAAGAACTCAACCAGATTGCTACAAGTCCGTCTGTCCTCTTTCCACACCCGTGGGGGAAAAGCATTTCACTGCCATCGAGGGGCTGCTCCTATTTCCTGTCTAGGAAGAAGGCCCTCAGTGACACCAGTCACCCACCTGGCACGTCTCCACGCCTTCCTTCCCAGGCAACAAGCATCTAAGGACATTTCAAAGACAAGACTCCAACCCCCTTCATGGGGGTGGGGTGGGGGGATGTGGCGGGCAGGGCTGAACTGCTCACACCCCAGCTCCGCCTGTGTTGCTCCTGCCCCCTCTGCTCAATCTAGCATCCACTTGGGGCTTTTCCTCCAATTACCCCAGCCTAACATCACTCCTCACTTTTGCTCTAGCCAAAGCAACAGTTCAACTGCTTTGCTAGTCACATTGTTTCTAACACACAAATAATTCCATAATGATCACTGTGCTGTTAAAGAGTTCCCCGAAGATGACCCTGTGTCCATCACCGGCCGGGGGTGGGGGTGGGTGTATGAGTTTGGTATTTCGTTAACACCTGAGCTAAGCTCCCACAGCCCGTTTTTCTAGATGAAATCATGGACACACCCCTCACATGCTGCTCGCATTCCTCCTCTCCCTAGACCACTTCAAGTATCACTCCCACTTCTGCCCAGCTGGCTGGTCCCCTGATCAGCCTCTCTTGGGGGCATTCCCAGCATTTAATGGCAGCCAGTTGTGGGGATGAACCTCACCCTGGCCTGGGCTAGCCTGACCTGTGCTCTCAATGGTGGAACACACTTAGCTTTTCTCCAAGGGTATCCCAAGGTGGGGCAGATCCCCATCTACTCTTGCCGGAATGGTGGAATCACCCCAACCGCGAGGGTCTCCTGCCATGGCAGCAGGAGAAACCCCAAACTCCTGGCCTGTGCTTACGGGTGATGCAGCCCAGGCTACCGCAGGCCCGGTGAAGACGGCGTGCTGCAGCTCTCACTCCGGCTGCTCTGTGACCCTCTTAAGCACTCGGGCAGGAATGGCGCCGCTTTACAACTCGGCCCCCTTCACTTGTAAAGTGGGAATGTTACTGCTAGCCTCCCTCCAGGGGTGGGCTTCATAATCACGGGCCGGGCTCAGCACAGAGAAAGGCTGGAAAAATCCCTTTAACCAAAAGGTGCCAAGACTTTCAGACCAGCCTGAATCTCAGGCCTGAAATGTAGGAAATTTTAAGAGGTGAGCCCTGCTGGTTACACCATTGGACTTCTCGGGTCCAATCTGGTCCAATCAGCCTTCCCTAAAAGCTCCGTGGGAGGGCATCCATGGAGGAATGGAAGGGCTACCTTAAGAACCCCCATGTCCAATTTGAAAGTTTCTTTTTCCAAACTAGGTCCATCCACCCTTCCCCCAACCCCGGAGCCTTTTAGGGCAAAGATCTCAATTCCCCTCAGCTAAGGCCCCCCAAGACCTTACGCTAGTGTGACCTTACCCAGGCCACTAATAACCCTGAAGGACACCCACCCCGACTGCCCAAGATGCCCATGGCCACCAGCTATGGGGTAGAGGCTCCGTGTCACTTGGAGCTTCTCAAAGACTGTTCTAACCATGACCCACAGGAGGATGACTGACCCTTGAGGGCAAAGGAGATGGGGAGATAAATAGATACACGGGGATCCTAACCATCAGGCTTTGCCATCATTGCTACTTTTGGCCCTTCTAAAAGTGGGAAGCCATGTGCCCTTGGTCACCCAGTCTAAGCAAGATGTGAACGTGGTCCCTGCAGCATGGTCCTATGACTCACAGCACATATATCCCAAATGCATTATGGTTGCACCATAGCATCACCTCACAGAAGCATCACCACAGCAACATTTACAAGTCACTGTGGCAGCAAAGCACCCTCACCACGGTTGAGCCATGCCCAGTGAGGCCTAAACAAGGTGAGAGGGTTCTGAGTCGCTGGAAGGCTCCCCAGGATTAGAATCCCCTTCTCTGTAGCTTAACTATAGCACCTCCAGTCAGGGCTAACCTTGTTCAAAGTTACACCCGCTACACAAGGGGTGCAGGGACCTCTGTTCCAAAGTAGTTTACACATGTGCAGGTGCTCAGCTGGAAGAGAAGTTCCCTGAGCAAAGAAGTTTCATGAAGCCCCTCGACTGAGGCTTCCTCCAGCTCCTGGCCAGGCACTGCCACTGAGCAGGTCCTAGGCCTGTCCCAGCCAAGTGGTTGGCAAGGGAGATGGTTACTCCAAGTTTGAGAAGGAAGGGACCAATGCCTCCTTGCCCCGCCCCATCTTCAAATGCCACTGAGGGTTCCTAGTGATGAACTTCCAAGTCTGAGGAACCTCCCAACTCATTTGGTGAACTTCCAAAATAAAAATTTCACTCAGCCACCCATGTGATCATAAAGAATAAATGAGTATCTCGGCCACTGTGTTTTCAAGTTAATTTCTTTTTTAAACAAGCCCCTAGCAACAAGATGCACCCGCACCAGGACAACCAGGGCCACGCAAACAGCACCCACCACCTTGGAAGCTCCTGGTCCCTCCATGGGTAGGGGCTGCCTCAGAAGGGGGAAGGCATCTTGAAGGCATCCTGGACCCTCTCTGTGACCCCTGCCCGCCCCAAATCCCCGCCCCAGCTCCCATGTGCTCACAGCTCGGCTCTCGGCCACACCGACACCCATGAGAAGGACCTGAGCCCATATCAGCTCAAGACATGATGGCCCGAGAACAAGAAGGCCCGTTCATATCCAGCTGAATGGAGTGAACACCTGCTGGGCCTTGGACGTGGAGGCCGCAGTAAGAACAGTGGCCCCTTCAGGTGACCTTTCCTGACCAGCTATTTACAAACCCCACGTCTCTACAAGACAGAGGGTGGGTGGGGAACCCACCTCCGTTGCCCCAACCTTTCAAACAGAGCCCCTCACCTTCCCCAACCCTACTCCTGCCCTGCCATGGTGGCGATTCATGGCTCACTGGGCCATGTCCCGGGTGCTCCAGGAAGAGACCCGTCGGTCGGTCTGAGATTGGAGGCAGGCGGTGGGGGGAGGGGGCTTTCGGAATCATCTGGGGCTCAGGCCCTGCTCCCCATCAGCCACACCGAGTTCTCGTCTCCAAGCTCAGCAGGAAAGACTGGGAAGGACGCACACAAACGTCTCTGGGAAGAAGGGCGGGTGAGGCCACTGAGACGTGAAGGGCAGCGGCCACCCTGGGTTTGGCCACGTTGCTAGAGAAAAGGGCGAGAAGACTCGAGGCCGGTTAACTGCCCGCTCCCTTCCTCCAGCCTCCCTCACCGTCCACCCACAACACGCAGATCCCCTCCTCAGAAAAGTGCAGCCCTGTGAACTTGGCCTTGCCCACTTTTATCACATCTCTCTGAGAAACTTCCCCAAGAGCTGAGTTATGAGGCCACTCGGGAGGGTAAGGGCTGCGTGTCAGCTGTGAGCACAGGCAAGGAGGGAGGCCTGGACCCTCCGTTTTTCATTCCAATCCCGAGGGGGAGGAGCTCGGAATCGGCTACTCCAGGCACATCAAGAGCCCCATCCCTCGGGTAAGGCCGCCACTGACTAGCCCCAGAAATCCCCTTCTACGGGAGCCACGTAGGACAAACCGGTCCCGGTGTGGCTTACCCAGAACCCTGGCCACAGGCCTTTGTCTGACCCCAAAGATGAGCTGGGGGAGGGCAGTGCTCCAAGCAGCAGAGAGAAGCACACGCTGTGGCTGACCACAATTTTCCCAAACTGCATCAGGCACCCACGACCCAAGCGTGCGGGCGAACGCTGACCCTACGACTGGGTCCAAGGGCCTGGGCCTCCCAAACGTGCCCACCACCCCCGACTGTCCTGTCTCAGGAGGATTTCACGCCCACCCTGTCCTCGACGTTCACCTAGGTGCCCTCACTCACCATCACCGGTGAGGTTTCTGGGGTCCGGAGCAGGCTGCAGGCCACAGGCCACAAGCAGGCACACTGAAGAAAGCGGGAGAAAGACCTCCACTTGCTGCCAACACATCTCATTAGCCCAAGAAGTCTCGAGGGCAAAGCCCGAAGTCAACCCCAGTGGGGGAGCAGCTGATGGGACCGCAGAGTGTGACTCGAGGCAAACACTAGCTTTCTCTCCAATTTGGCCTCCAAAACAGAATACACCCCGTCTGGTAGGAAGAACGCCCTCGTTGATCCCACGCCCTTGGAGCGTACTGTCAACTCCTAATGACTGCAAACAAGCCTGCCACAGAAAATAATTATGCTCGTCTTTCTGGTGCCTTCATCAGCCCTCATCTCACTTTAACGAAACCTCTGCCTTTGGAGGGAGAATCCGAGTACTCTCCACTCCCTCCCACAGGAGACTGTCACTCTGGAGGGTCTGGCTCTGGCTGCAAGTGTCATTCCACTGCTACCAAAAACCCGTATCCGTACCTGCTACAAAACAGAACACATACCTGCTACGCTGGAGGTCTTGCACCGCCATTCCTCTGCTCTACTGTATCAGACTATTACTAACTACAGGACTAGCATTGCTCCGGAAAAAGGAGATGCGTGCCAGGAAACAGCATTTCATAGGTGCTTCACTCATAGATGCCGCAACACTCAAAAGGACAACCAGCCTTGCAATCCACAGCTGGGAAGGGTGGCCAGAGCAGCCCGTTCTCCGAACAGCCAGCACCCAGACGCTGGGCCGTCGGAAGCGTATTGTTTCCTCTCACCTCCCTCGGCACTGGGAGCGGAACCGCCCCGTTCCCACCGACGTGGTACCACACGCGAGCCGCCTGGGTTCACTTACATCTCTCACTGTCGTTCTGGTCGGCAATGGCCTCCTCCAGGGCGACCGACTTTGGCTTTTTGTCCTGACTTCCTTTCAGCCTTTCCCAGTCAGCGGGGCTGAATTTGCGCACCTCGGAGTCTTTGGTCGTCGGGTGGCCACCTTCTCGCACTTTCATCTCCAACTCGGAGAAGCGCATCACTGCACGCTACAAAGAGAACGGAGATGGTAAAAAGACACACCTTACCACCAAAGCTATTTCACTGCCCTTACCTTAAAGGAAAGTATCTTCAAAGAAAAGTTTGCCCCAAACCAACCACAATTTATGATACAACTGAGATATTTTAAAATTGAACGATAAAAACGTAAGTGTGTCTATGTGTAACTAGTCACACACTCTTTCTTCGTAAAGCCATATGTATGTAGAGATATATGTGGTGTGTATGTATAGCCATACATACACTGTGGCATAGAGACAGACATTCTCTTTCGAAGGTAAATAAAACAAAACAAAAACACAACGCAAAGAAAGCGAAACAAAAACACAACAGAAAACAAATGCACAGTGAATAAAGACGACCATGGCCCACAAACTTCCCTTTGTATATTTGGAAATGAAATTTAACTCAAAAGGTTTATGTAAGATTCTAGTAATAAAAATTTGAAGAACTGACCTCACAGTAAGCAGCGGGTAGACATAAAATACTGTCCTCTTGTAATCCTTCCATCTATGTAATTAAAATCGGCACTCAATGGATCATTTAGATAACTTCATCCATTTTTATAAGCATAAACCAATTTTTTTCTTAACATTGCAGAACAATTTGGCTTTGTCTTTTAATTAAAAGTAAAATATCTTAAGGAAATTCCTATACAACATCTATCATTCACTAGCAAGTTAAATACATACTCTATCCCTTTAAGCAAGGTTTGTGTTTTTGTTTTGTTTGTTTTTTTGGTGGAAAAAAAAATTGCACGAATCTCACAGACATGCGGCCGCTACACACCTCCACCAAGTATCACGTAAGGCATTCTAAGCAGCGCTTTTAAGTATATTTGTTAACGTACAGTAACGGCAGAGAAATCAAAGCGATTGATAGGTAAATGTCTTTTAGACATCCTTCGCAATAATTAAAACTTCCGTTATCAGCATTCGAGTGGAGTTCGCTTAAAATCTACAGAATAACTTCAAGTATCCACTTACGTCCCCTTACTGGACACATTTCAAACATTTAAATTATCCTAAGCTTCATTAACCAAATCAGCCCGGTGTCCTGCCCTATCATACCCCCGGCCCCCTCCTCTTCACACATTACAAAAACCTGACAACTGCTCAGGCTCCTGAAATTCGGGTGGGGGGGCTCACCTGCAATGCCCGCTGCTCCCGGCTGAGCTGACTGGAGTCTGCGTACAGTCCGGTAGCGACACACTTGAACCGGTCACCCACGTAACCAGCGGAGTTTGCGATTCTCTTTGCCAGCTTAGATGGCTTCGGTTTCAGAACTTTGCCATCGGTTGATCCTGCCTCGTCAGCTCCGTCTTTGGTGTAGGTGGGGGTGACGTCCACCACGCAAAATGGTTTGGGATCCTCTTGGGTTTTCCCGAAAGTGACCGCAGAGCTGTCGCTCCCCAGGGTCGGCTCCAGGAATGGAGTCGAGACCGGCGTCGCCAGGTTCTCCTTGTTGGTTACCGCTGGAACATTCTCCTTGCTTAAGCCGGAGACTGGCTGGCCCGGAACCTGTTTGAAAGTATAGGCTTCGTGGAAGTCACTGATGCGCCCCAACTCCTCTCTCAGGGCAATGAAATCCCGGTGTGGCTGTAGAGCCGGGTCAGGCAGGCGTTTGGTGGGCTCGGCACTCTGGCTGACACTCTCAGCTGTGAAGCCGGGTTTGGACACGTTAGCGTCGGTTTTCGCATCTGGCTCTTCCCGGAGGAGGTCTACATAGACAAGCTTGTCACTCTTGACGACGGTCTTCCCTTGATTTCAGCTGGGGCTGGGCTTTAGGTTCTATGTCCGCGGGGACTTCTGGATGTAACTTGGTGCTGCCGGCTTCCAGCATCTCAGAAAACCGGTTCCAGAGGCTTGGGTCCTCGTAGCGGGTCCTCTCGTGGGACCGGTACCTCCTCTCCGGTTTCTCCTCTTTAGTGATCTCGATGGGCGTATGAGGTATCAACATGGGATGCACCATGCCCAACCCCAGCGCGTCCTGGTAGGTCACAAACTCCGGCCCGCCCGTGGGTAGCCCGTAGGGCAGTCCCGGCTTTGGGGCGAGGTGCCCAGGAAAGAGACTGCCATTGGGCAACACCGGGTGAGGGTAGACAGGGCCTTTGCCGTGTAAGGAGAGGGGACTTATGGCAATGCCCTCGGGCGCTGGGTAAGGCAGGTAACTCCTGGGGTAGGGGATTGGTGGGGACCTGAACGCCTCGTTTGGTGAGAGAAATACTGAGCTCGGCGGGAGGCCATTCTCATTCGCTTTGAAGCTCGGCTCTGGGTTGCTGGCTTTGGCGCCCTTGCTGCCGGTGCCGCCGCTGTGCTTGGCAGGTGTGGTTGAGGGCTGGCCCACGTGCTGGATGACGGATGGCGTGGTATCCACGGAGCTCCTGCTGGTCTCGCTGCCCTCGGCGGTGGCATTTGGGGCCGGCGACGCAGAGGCTGGGCGGCCGGCGCTCGACACCGACCCCGAAACGTTAGTGACCACGGCGTCGGCGGCACCCATGCGGGGACACGAAGAACTGCGCTGCTGCGGGATGGCCCAGTCCAAGGCCTTGTTTTTCAGCGGCAGGCCTTTGCCATTGTTCTCTTCGTTAGGACTTGGCCCGGGCACCACCCAGGACGAGGGAGCCGTGCTAATGATCTCAGATCTATAGATAGCACAGCCATTTCCTGGAGGAGACAGAGTTTCTTTCGGAATCTCACTTCCGGAGAGCACTAGGCCGCTTCCAGCTCTGCTGTGAACCAGGACGGTGGGAGCCACCTTTTTCATGTGGTCAGCTTTGGAAGCATCTACATCCACCACTTTACAGGACAAGTCTAGTGGCTTATCGGTGACGCCTTTGGTAACCGTCTGCTTCTCCAAGAGAGGAGGTGAGCTGCCATCTTTTCTGTCTTCACCTGCTGTTTTCCGGGTGTGCCCAGGAGCTGGCTGGGTGCTTTCGGCTCCTTCTGGAGCCTTTGGATACTTGCTGCTGCAGAGCCTGGCCGCGGGGAACTCGCTGCTGACCGTCATGTATGGCTTCGACAGGGTGACCGAGGGCGAGGTGGAGATCCTGGCACAGTGCTTATGGAACGCGGAGTAGGTGTCCGCAGCGGGCTGGGAGGGAAGGTGGACGCGGGGTGAAGGCCGAGGCGAGGGGGGCAACAGGAGAGCCGTGTCCCCCGGCAGGCCGCTGGTGACCGCCTTGGCAGAGGGCACCCTAGGCTGCTTACTGTTCTGGATGTGGGGATACGAGTGGGAATCGACCGGGTTCCCAGGACTGACGCCCATCTTCCAGGGCAGGCTTTTGTCTGCGCAGTGGACCAGAGGCGGGATGGCTGGTGAGGCCGAAGGCGTCGAGAGTCTCACATGGGCGAGGCCAGGGATGATGGGATGTGGGGACTGATGTGGTGAGGTGGCAGCAGGTAGAGAAATCGCTCCCCATTGGTACAGACCGGAGAATACAGCGGCTGGGCCACGCCGTAGGACTGCTGAGGTAGCAAGGCCTTGTACGTGTTCAGGGAATACTTCTTTGGCGAGTCGAGGAAAGGGTAGATGGCTGGCGTGGCCCCCTCCATGTAGGGATTGACCCAGGGCAGCCGCAGGTAACTAGCACCATTGATGTTGAGCGGGCTCTGTTTGTCGCTGGCAGGTCTGTCCAAGCCCAGTGTTTCTGCCGTGGGGACAGCACTTTTTTGTATTCTGGGTGGCGTTTTGTATATAGCACTGAAGCCATTTGGGGGTTTTCCGGAGACAGCGGAGGCCTCCACCGTCTCGGGTGTATTCGGTTTGAACTGCATCTCTGGGTTTCTTTCGGAAGAAAACCCCAGACCACCTATGGTTGTGGCAGCCTCCTGCCCTTTCTCTGAGCCCAGTCCACACGAGCTAGAATAGACGATGTTTCCGGGGACACGCAGCCCTTCCCGGATCAGGCCGGTGTGTGCGGTCCATGCTCAGCGCTGCCAGGCCATCGATCCGATGGGCCGTGGTCGCGTCCACCTTCGCAGAAGAAGAATATGGGTATTACCGAGGACATGCCTTCAAAGCAGCCCATCCCAAAGAGAAACCGCGGACTAGCTCAATAGGACATCAGCCTCAACATCTGAGCCGAAACGGTTAAAAACTAAAGGATTCACAAGGTCTTTGGCCCCCTCCCCGCTTATCCAGAACCCTCCTCTGCCTGCCGCCTCACCTGTGTCCAACTAGTGTCCTCAAAGCACGGAAAACGTTGGTCCCTGTAGACTTGAGGCCCCTGCATTAATTCAGTCATCTATTAACTCTGGAAGATCCACCTTCTCAGCAGAAATTCTTTGCTGCAACTGAGGTGATACCAACTCCACTGCTCTCAGAACCACCCTCGTGGGGTACAGAACTCGGACTCACCCTCCCCAGGCCCCAGTCAGGTTAGGGCGGGGCGATGTGCACTGCGGTTTTTCCCGGATGGAGCGGGGAGGCATTCTTTAACATAACAAAAACCAATCTTCAGGGGGACAGTAAGGAATGAAGGACTTGAGCTGTCTCATTTCTAAATCAATAAAGAGGCCACGGGTCAAACTGTAGTTGTGTCTTTTGACTTCCTCTCCCTGGTATCTGAAGACAGCTCTGTTTCATATTTTACTGGGAAGGGAAACCCTAAGGGTCTACTTGGAGGCTACACATTTATCCAGCTGGGAGCACTGATGTGGCACGTAGCTTATCGAAGAAAAGGCGGCACGTATCCCACCAGTCACCAGGGGACGAGGATGTAAATGGCGAGCACAGCCAAGAAAGCGAGCCAGGAAGAAATTGGGTGAGGCTTCGTCCTGCGGCCTAGGCTTTCTACTCAGCCCTGCCCTGAAACACCCCGCCCCGCCCCCAAAAGGCCCTTTAATGGTATGCAAATGAATGCACGATTGACTACAGATCACTGATACTCAGCACATCAACAGAAGCCATTAATCTCTTACCACGTTGTGATTCAAGGGGTTTTCTTCCCTTAGTTCCAGTACGGCCTTTGAAGTGTCACCTTCGTTTACAGGAATTTTCCTATTTAGAAGGACACACCAACTTCATGAAAGCATTCCTCACTTAATCCATCTTTCATAGATTGCCCCAGAATAGACCAGTTTCTAATAACTCCGTTTTTCCAACTGCCCTTAAAAAAAAAAAAAATCCTCCCCAATGGCCCATATTGAAAGTTGTCCCCGAATGGTGATTCAACGGGACTGGGAAAAACAAAGGAAAGGCAGGGCAACAGGGATGTGAAATCACAGATGCTATGTCCTCGAGGTGGGTAAGGCAGAAATTCTGCACAACCACGTCACCCTCACAATTTTTCCTCCAGAGAGGCCGGGCAGGACAGTCCGGGCTCTGCTGTCCTAGCAGACCCTTATAAGCTCTACCTGAGGACAGGAATGAAGTAATACAATGTCCAAAGCCAAAGTGGGGACCTCAAGGCTGGAGTCTGCGAGCTGGCTACATCAATCACTTCTGTGTTACCGGTGAGGACAGGCTTTCAAAACTTTTCCCCAAACCAAGTTAGGTACCATGTCCTATGAAACTGGTTTCCATGGTGATAATGAAGCCATATTTGACTGCCTCTATCAAAATGATGGGGGGATAACACACTAATATCATACAAATGTCAGCTGCTCCAGGGGAAGCCGCACATCTGTGCCAGGCTGCTTGCGGCTGCCCCTGGAACTTGTTATCAGAGAGCATCGATAAAGAAAGTGCTTGGTGCCAACTTCCAAATCCCCAGGATAAAATCACTGACAAGCGGCAGAGAGAAGTTTCATCATTACCCGGAAGAGCAGCTTCAATTATCTACTGCTTAGCTGCCTCTACCCCGCACTCCAAAATTACTGATGAGGAAGCATAACAGAGCTGCCGGGTGACTGAAACCAGGAGCCAGTGGCCTCGCTTAACAGGTGGCGGAGGATGCAGAGAAACCCTGGGCTTCAATGGTGTGAAGGGTGGCTATCGTCCCATTTATTACTGAGCAAACTATTTGTTTTAAAAGCACATCGAAGGCCGATCCACCTGGGCCCACACTCCTGACATTTAGAGTTAAAGCAGCATATAGACTGGGATTAATTCTCCTTCGTAAATATGAAATAATAAATTAAGGACGAAAGTGCACTGAAAGGCCGCTTTAGGGGCTGACCTCTTAAAGGGCGGCAATGCTTCGCTGAGCCAGGTTGCCTGTTAAAACTGTAAATCAAGGGCCACCAGCTAGGCAGGAGATCTCCCCCTACCCCCTTAGGGCCCACTCTGGCTGTGAGGACATGAAGGGGGGGCTCTGCTCAGGAGCCCTGAGGAAGGACCCACGCTCTCCCCAGGCCTCAGCCGGACACGCGCATTTACCTGTCGTCGCTGATCCCACACATGCGGACCCTCTCGCTGTTCTTCCAGCTGTGAACATTCCCACACTGGGTGGGGGGGGGGGTGCTGAAAGCATGTCGTCTTCTTGGATGGCAGCTTTTCTTCAAGCGTCTAGTCTGTTTAAAACAAAAAGAAGCCCAGGAGGTTGAATAAAAAAGGAGCCAAAGAGGGAACAAGAGAAACCCTCCTTCTAGGCACTTCATACAGAATGCACTTGGGAAGGCAGACCCTGCTCCACGTTCTACAGATGGCCAGAAGCAAAGGAACACACCTGAGCCAGAGGTTCAAGGAGGGAGGTGGAACTTCCCTGGCAGGAGGCGCTGGGGATGCAGAGAGTTCAAGAGCCACAGGCCACACCATTCAAGGTACAGCACATGACACCCTTAACCTGCCCTTCTCCCTTCTCCCTTCCCCTTTCCCAGCCTTTTGGAGAACACACTTGGATCGAAAGTGGACGGTGCTAGATTCCAGGGAGCCCCACATTGACTCTTCTTGTGGCTGAAAGGATTGGGGACAGGACAGGGGTGGGGTGTGGGATAAAAGGCACAACAGTCCGGTGTGGCGGCCCAAACTACGACTCACTTCCACGGCTGCGGTGCGTGTGACTTACAGATGGAGGGGTAAAAAGAGTCAGTGGGCTGGCGAGCCACCCCACCCGAGCCCTAGATTAGATTAAGCCCCAAACCTGGGTGGTTTGGCCTGGGAGCTGCAGAGGGAGGGGGCTGAGTAATTCAATGACGCCTGCTCGCTGGGGACCAGCAATCAGGAGCGAGTGCAGAAATCGTAGCAGCCCAGGCTGCCGGGCTGGGGCTGCAAGATTCCGGCCCACGGGGAGCAAGCAGAAGCCACCCGTGTTTTCCGTCTAGCGGGAGGAGGGGGGAGGCTGCTGAGGCACAGGGGAGAGCCCCGCCCCCTCCTTAACTTCCCGGCCCACCAGCCCCACCCACACCACATTCTAGTTTGCTGCATGAGTGAAGGGTCAGGACAAGCTGCATTTTATTCACAGGATTATCACGGCGCGTGATTTATCCTCGTGCAGGATTTTAATTGCTCTTTGGAGGTTGAGCCGTTTCTTTTGACTGCGCTTCAGCTCCATATCCTGCTGTTAAATGCTGGGTTAATAAGTAGGGGAGCCTTTAATGCCTGGGACCGATGGCCCTAGGCAATTCCCCTGCTCACAGACTCCCTTGTCCGGGGCGGGGTGGCGGGGGAGGGCCCCCCCCAGCCACGGCCTTTTTACACAGGACCCAAACCTGAGTGTGAAATCACTGGTGTGCAGCTCATGGGGGCAACTTTTCTTTCTCCTCCCTCACACACCCACCCACACAGCTCCCGAAAGCCCAAATGTTCCCCAAGTCGACACATTTCCTTTGTTAGCAGGAAAAAATACGCAAATGCTTGCTTTTACACTTTAGCACACGGAGCTGACTGCCAGGTCTGTTGGGTGGGAGCCACCAAGGACTGGGGACTCTTTTTCCGAGAGTGACTAGGGGTGGGGTCGGGGAGCACATGGGAGACCTGAATCCCAAAGCCAGCCAGGCTAGCCCTCTGCATTTCTTTGTCCTAACACAGGCTTTTGTCCACCAGCATCCCCCATCGGCCCCTATACAGAAGAGAACACCATCTGTTCATCAAGAGCCCCACGCCGCAGACACACGGCACGTAGTTAGAGCTCAACGATGAAGCTGGAGGAGAGGCAGGGATCTCCCAGTTGTGTCCGGCCTGGTGGGATTCTAGAGAAGCTATTTCTTTAGGAAGCGTCCCTTTCTTTAGACAGACTGGGGCATTTCCAGTGGCTGGCCACAGTGCCCCGAAAAGGTGGACTCAGATGGACTTGGGCATCAAGGAAGGTTCTGTGGGGGGCTCACGGGCTGTTCTTCCGTGTTTCGAACATACAAATCAAGTTGGGGGCAGGCCACCACTAGTGCGGGGCCGACCAGAAGGCACGTCAACAAAGTGTCCCCTCCCTAACCCCTGCAGCCCCTTCTACAAAAGGAAGACCAAAAGGAAGATGTCCAGGGAAGCCTCATCTACAAGGTGGAGGAGCAACATTCCTCGGTGCAAGTGTCCTGGCCGCGGCTGCAGCGGGAGGACCACACCATGCCACCCCCTGGCTGGGTGTCATGATGAAATTTGGACATTATACCAGAAGCCAAAGGGTCACTCCATCAAACCCTTAAGAAAAGGATGAGGGACGAAGCGTGTGTGCCCTCGAAGCCCCAATCTTCTTCTGGTGCTCCAGTCTTCAAAACTTACACAAGCTGCCTCTTACATGTCTCCTTCAGTTGTCACCTTGGGACAAGGACCTCTGAGCACCTGACTGAGGAAACAGAAAGGCCCCTGCCACAATCATCCTACTGAACCCTCTCCCCTCCCCTCAAAAAGGGCCAGCAGCCCCTTTCCCTTGAAAGGGCTTTTCTTTAGAAAGGGCGGCCTGGACTTAGCATGAGAGGGGAATGCACTTTAGAGACACCTGGGACCATGGGGTGCTTTCAAAGCCTCTCCCCGCCCTTCCAGGTCTTGACTGGTGGGGTTTTCAATATTAACGTCGCACAGATAAATAACACCCAGTGTCAGGATGAAGTGTTCTTACGTGCACAGGGTCAGATGGAGGGTTGAGGCCCCGCGCGTGGTCCGGTGTCACGGGAGTGGAGGCGGGGCGGGGCGGGGGGCTGGCCGTGAAGAAACAAGAGGAGGAGGGGCAAGGCTCAGTACTGGATCCTGCTGACTACCCCCCCACACACACACACACACACTTATAAACTTTAGCTGCCCCATGAACTTTTTGTGAACTGTTTAAAAGTGGAGGTCTGTTGAACAAACAGCGGCGCCACTGCCAGCCATAATTTCATTGCAACGAGCTAAAGACTTTTAACTCTTCAGGTTCCGGGCCAAAGATGGACCTGAGCGGAAAGGGCCAAGGAGCCGGGGGCCCTGCCTGGCGTGAGGCCCTTCTCCAGAGTGACAGCCCAAATCCTGGGCAGGAACACCCTCATCCTGGGCAAAGGCCATACTGCGTACACCCCACCATCACTGAAGAACGGGCCCACCCCCCATCTCTCTGGGATGTAGAACTAAACTAACTAAGGGGATCGTGGGCGCAAGGGACACAGAGATAGGGTCAGAGACACCGCCACGCTCACCCCATTCCTCTTCTAGAAGCGGCTATTGAAATAGTTGGGGGTCTTTCTTACTTTCTTCTTCTTCTTTTTTTTTTAACCTCCAAGGAAAAGTTCTTCAAAAGTGACTTCCCTGACCCTTGGCTGTGGGTCATGCTGCAGGGTGCAAATGACGTGATTTAGATGACAGACAGAGCAGGCGCTTTGCTGCTGTATATAAGAGGCTCATCTGCCCTTATTTCTCAACGACCCCCCCCTTTTCTTCCACAGGTGGGTGATGCTTCTGGAGTGCCAAGATGTGTGAAGTCAGTCATGAAAAGCACTTTACAAGCACCAACCTGTTTCCAGTGGGAGCTGCTAAGCTATACCCTGGCTCTGGGTTTTAACCCTTTTTTCCAGCAGTGGAGAGAAGGGGGCAAGGATGTGGGACAGGGATGAAGAGGGAAGGTGGCCAAGAGAAGGGGTCAGCCGGGGAGACGGAAGAGCGTCTGGTTTCTGAAGAACAGACCAGGAATTGTGGTGGCTGCCCGCTGAACACCCAGTTCTGGGAGAGACCCGGCTTGCAAAACGCAGACTTGCCGCGTGGTCTCCGGCTTTCGGTCTGGCCCTAGGGGCAAGCACAGGAGAGCTTGAGTCTCCCTCGACAGACTTGGGCAGTCATCTGGTCCGGGAGCCAAGAGTTATGATTAGCATCCGAGCTTGGCCTGGACGCTGGGGAGAAGAGCCTGATTGGCAGAAAGAGGTCAGAGGGACCAAGATTAGGAGCTGTCCCCCCAACCTCGGCATCCCTGAGCGAGGGCACTTTGGCCCTCTGTGAAAAGACACGAGGGGGCACACGGGTCCCCAGCTGCACCCACCACCGTTCTGCCGATTCCTGCCATGAAGACACCATTATGGAATGAGGAGAAGAAGAGAACGTTTGTTTTGTTTTTTTTCTTTAAAGGCGACTTCCCTTGGCAGGCAACAAACAGGCTGCAAAGGAAGGAGCAGTGGCCGTGAGAGGCTGGCGTGAGCGCAGGGAGGAAGGCAGCACCAGGCCACTCCTGCCACCTCTCCTTTCTCTCCACCCCAGCTCCTCCTGGCACCGGGCCACTTTCCACTGCCTCCGCCCTTGAGGCGCTGATGGGTTGGTTCAAGTCTGCACAGCACGCTTGTCAAGTGACAGCGACGGAATGGGAAGCAGTGCCACCAAACCATCCCAACCCCACTCCAATACGAACGGTGCCCCTTCCTAGGGCCTCACTCTCTAGGCACCCCATGCCGCCTCAGGCACTTATCCAGTTAGTGACCAAGAAGACCTGGACGGGTTTTGGGGAGCTTCCGGCTCAGAAGGCCGGGCAGACGGCAGGGCTCCCAGCCAGCATGCCATGTGCCACGGTCCTCCGTAGGCTGGGGACCTCTTCGGGGAAGGGGTGTCTCTCGCTGCACCGGCATGGCTGGTTCTCTGTGGAGGACGCGCGCGCAGTCACCACAGCCTCCCAGCTCCCACTCTCATCCACGGCGTGTCTCTGGGCAGGTGGCCGGACCTCTTCAACTCTGGCCCCCTCATCTGTAAATATTTGGCACCGTGTTTTCCAGAGGATTAAACTGCACTATGGACTTGAGTTCTGCCTGGCAATAGCTGGTGCAGGCCACATCTAACCCATTAAACAGCATCTGACTCCACTAAACATTCTACGTAACAAACAAACCCCAGAATGGCTACATAGTTTCCTTGCGGCAGAGGGAAGGCTGAGGCAGGGACACAGAGGGGGCCAGGGAGGGGTGACCTTCTGCAGAGTGTGTGGCTTTCATGGAAGCCCAAAGCTCATGGCGTGGGAGCCCTTCCTGGGACTGCTCCAAGCGCAGACTGAGTCACACACAGACACTTCTCTACTTGTGTCAAGGAAGGGAGGGAAGAAGAAGTTCCTATTTTAGCACTGGGGGCCGCGAGGAGGTGGGAGATGAGAAAAAGCGGTCCAGGGTGTGCAGTGTTGGGGCAAGTCCTCCTGGGATGTTTCCCCAGTATGTGTAGCAGTGGGGAGAAGGGAACCCCAAGGATGCCCCCAGGTCGGGGCGAGGGTCGCAGGCTTCCTGGGGTGTGGCTGAAGGAGGTCGCCCGACGGGTCCTGCAGCCGGGCATGGGTGCTGGGGGGGAGTGAGGGGTGGAAGGAGTGATCCAGCCTGCCCAGGCGCTGTCTCTTGGCACACTCCAAGTCATGGCTGTCACCGCCCCCAGAGGCGTCCCCACTCACGACCCAAGTTTTGCATTAGTAACAGAGCTGCGGAGCAGGAGTGCGGGTGTGACGGGGTGGGGGACGGGAAACTCACGCGGCTGGCCCTGACCTTTTGAGCAACCAGAACCTTCCCTGCCTCCTCCCAGGGCGCCAGGATAGCGCCGCGAGCCACTCGGGTCAGTCGGGAGTGAACTTGGCCCGCAGCGGCAGCGGCGGCGGCGAGTGGGGGAGGGGCGCCCCCTCCCCCGCCTCAGCCCCGAGCACGGATCGGTTGGCAGCAAAGGGATTTCTCTCCCACCACACACACCCGCGCTGCCGCAGGCTCCGCGCCTCTCCTACGCCAGGTCCCCGCGCGGGGCCGCCCCCCCCACACGCACCCCCCGCCCGACCTTCCAGGACCCCCGGCTCTCTCGGCCAGCCCCCGACCCCAGCTCACCCCGCCCGCGCGCTCCTCTGGGCTCCCCCTTCCCAGGCGCCTGCCGCTGAATCTCTGACAAAAAGCAACTTTGGGTGGGCGCACGGAGAACCCAGGATGTGCGGCGGCGCGCCCCAGGGGAGTGGGCACTGACTGGAGACCGCTCCGGCCCATCGTCCTGCGCTCCCTTCGGCCAGTCTGGAGTGTTCTCTCCGTGGAAGCCTCCCCCACCTTCCCCGATTCAAAGATGCAAGCCAGGTGTAGCCAACTGTAAAAGGGGGCTCGGGGGCTTGGGGAGGGGGGCACCAGCAAGGATCGACCGGGAGAGCCGCTGCCAAACCGGGGCTGCCCGCCACACACCCCCTTTCCCAAAAACAGAGCCGTGGCCCCCCGTCAGCTCTTGGACCAACCTCAGACACTTCCCCTTCCCCCCGCCAACCCCCCCTCCCGACGCCAGGCCTCGGCTTTTTGTTCCTTTCACTTTCTTTCACGGTTGTGCCACACACAACCACGCGTGTATGCAAGAGGGGGCCCCATTTGGAAGCTGGTGTCCCTCAACAGGAGGCAGCAGCCCAGGACAGGAAACCTCGGTTGAAAGCAATCAATCAACCTGACTCCTCTCCTCCCCGCCCACCCACCCTCCACACCCCCTCGAGTCTGGTCCCTACAGGCCGGGTTCCCACTTGGAGTCTACACAACCTGGAGGCAGATCCAGAAGAAACGATCCATAGACCACGACTCTAGAGGGGGTGTCACTGCACTGCAGCCTCCATCGGGGCTTTGTAGAAATAAAGTGAACTCACTGCAAACTCCTCCCCCCACAAGGAACAAGCTAGACCAGAAAGCTATTAACGACACCTATCATTAGTACACACAGGAAGCACAAAGGAACTTTTTACGAATAAAAGATGCATAAAACACAGGGTCCTGTGACCTGCACCCGGCTTCCCTGCTGATTGTGTGCAGCCTGGGAGTCCTGGGAAGGGCTGGGGATGAGGGTCAGAGGAGGACAGGGGCTCCCACTTTCTTTACGAGGAACAATAGGAACCCCACGTCTGTTCATCTTGGAACCCGGAACACCCCAAACAAAGCTGTGGGAAAACTGCGGTAGGCGTGGGGGCCCGTGAATTTTTCTAGCTGTTCAGAGCTTAATTACTCCTCCTTGACCCGTGGGACCAGACACGACACCACCAAGGTTAAAATGCCCCAAACAGCGCCCAGCAGATGTGAGTGAGCTGGCAGACGCGCAAATGAGACCTGCCTCGGAGCACGATAACAAGTGACTCATACGTTGCATATCGTTGAAAGAAAATTATTTTTCTCTAATTTGCATTTGCTTCGGGGGAAAAAAAAGCCAACTAGAGTCCCTCTTCACAAGCACGAGTCTAATCCTGGAAATGCAGCCCGGCTGCTTTAAGAGAGCTGGAAGGAGGGAAAGACTGCCAGCGCTTTGGCGTTGCAGGCTTGTTTATCTTTCCGCCTTTCCTCCAAGGCGAAACTCGTTTTGCAAGCAACATTCCTACAGAAAATGGCACACGTCCTAAAAAGAGACCAATTTATAGAACTGGCACCAAAGTTCATGTATCATTCCAGAAGCATCTCCCAGCTCCCCACTAGGGAACCCAACTAGATGTAGAAGTCCACATTATAACTCAGAGAGTAGATGTGGGGGCAGGGGGGAGCGGAGGTGGACCCGTAATTTGCAGATATCCTGCAAGCTGTACACTCAGGGGCCGAAGTCACACAGAAGGGCAGGATATAGAATTAAGTCAGCTCTAAATGATCCTCCAAAGCCCGGGGGCCAGGGCTGCGGAAGCCTTCAACCTTGAGGTTGGGGGGAGTGGTGCTTACACCCAGCTTGCCCCAGGACAGCCCAGGGGCAGGCCCAGCTTCTGGACCATCCTGAGGACCATCCTGAGCCCGCCAGCTTGGACCGGCCCAGCGGGGTATTGCTGCCACCCACCAACTGTTCTCCCTCCCACCCTGGCGCCTCCCCGCAGTGCCTGGCAGAGGACCAGGAACTCAGAGAAGGCCGGGCTGTGGGCATCTCGTTGATTAAGTCACAGAGTGGGTGGCGCTGTGGGCAGACCTCAAGACAGCACCGCTGGTCCTGCAGCTGAAAGGCAAGTGCGCTCTTAAAAACCGGGAAGGCAAAGGGAGGCGGGTGATCAAAAGCCGACTTGCACCCCTCCCCACCCCCATTCACCCCCCTTCGGGTCCTGAACCTACACACTTGTGTTTCCAATCCAGGAAACGGGGCCGAGGGCATAGAACACAGCGGCCGCCTGTCTCTTGAACTTGTCTGAATAACAGGGCCATTTCAGAGGAAGAACAACGGCCTTCAGAGCCTCTGCAATTTCCAGAAAGCCTTCAGTTAATACATTCTTTCCAACAGGCTTGCTTTAGGGTGGAAAGTTACTTCCCCAAATCTTAACAACCCGGTCACAAGCCACTGAGGCCCCAGGTCAACAGATCCCGGCCAAACCCCTCCAGACAGTTGACACTCATGACCCCGCAGGCCTTCTCCTGCCACCTCTGCCTAACAAGTTCCCTAATCCACAACACACCAACCAGCGCGCACGTCCACCCCGATCCCAGGAGCCAGAAAGATGCGTGTCGCGGGGTGCGGGGGTGCGGGTGCCGCCGCCGGAGGGCTCTCTCGCAGCGCATCCGAGGGCTCCCGGGCCAGCAAGGGGCGGCCACCTCTGCAGCTCTCCGCGGGCCTGCACGGTGCGCGCACTGTGTGGGCGCCGAGGAGGCACAGCGCTGCTCCTGCATCAACAGCTGTCACATTATTTGCACTCGCTGGAAACAGCCTTCACACTCCCCCCTCACCACACAGTTAAAGCCAGACTAACAATCCAGTTAGAGGTCAAACCAACAGCAGCATTGTGTCTCCTTCGCACCAAGCCCGGCAGCTGGCAGGTTTCTCCAGAACAAGAGACCCCCCTCCCCCCACCCTTCCAGGCTCCAGCCAAGGCTAGCCTAGGCAGCAATGCGTGTGTCGCTGCTGATTGTTAAAGCAAGAGAACACAGCCATTTCGCGCAGAGTTCTGTGGGGTTCATCAGCTCTCTCCCAGAGTTTCCTCCTCTCAGGCCCCCTCCCCCATTTCCTCAGCTGGGAATAAAGGTTGTTCAGACTCCCAGGGTGGGTTTCTCTGCTCAGCAAAGCGTGGGTCGGCCTGCCCCGGCCAAGCCTGGGGTCCTGCAGCCCTCTCTACCGTGGTCCCAGAGGCTAGGCAGCTCGGCACTTTCTGCAGCCCAAAGCCTCGTGTTTCGGAAAACCGTCCAACTCCCTGAATCCTTCCTGGTCGCCCCACTGATCAAAATGTCTCCTTTTATGATTTTTGGTTAAGTCGAACATTTCCATCATCGTCATTATTAGCGCAAATTACACGCCTAATCGGTCCTTAAATAGATTTTAATTAAATAATCATACAAGGCTCATTTTATGACTTAAGAAAGGCATTAGTTTTCCTTATAAACTTTCCACCAGGATATAGAATAATGATAGCAGACAAATACTTATTCTTTGAAAAGCACCAATAACTGATGGGCAGAGTATTGGGAAAGCAGACCCTGCTTCACACCTTCTGGAATCCAAGTGGAGACTAGACAGACCACATCTGCACAACTTTCCTCCGGAGAAGGGAGAGGGGATTTCTTCCTCCAAAGCATTACTTTTGTCTTCTCTTTGGGGCCAGGAGAAAGGAACCCCAAATGTTCCTTTTCCTTGCCCATCTGAAGAGATTTCTCCAGCTTAGAAGTCTCTTCTAGAGACCACTCCTCGCCACCCCCATCTGTTTTCCACCCCTCAGTCTGCTGAGAGCCGTGGTGGAAAGCAGGCAGGCTGTGCTTGTTAAATGCTCTGTAAAATGCTGTTAATAAAATAATAAATACAAAGGATGGAGGCTGCTGGTTCCATGGGTGTTTTGACTGGAAATGCCTTGGCACTTGTCATGTGTTTACGGGAGGGCAGACAACTCTAGGAATTACATAGTTTGGACATCTCTGTACTTCATTTATTCTTTCCTAATTGACGTAGGCCTAGAGCTATGTCAAGTTTGCATTTGTACAGAACTGTTAAATGCCTAAGAGTTTCTCCAATTAAACCAAGTTTTAAATCAGACCCAAGGCTGGAACGTACTCTCGGCCTCGCCCCACTCCACCCCTCTGCCTCTGTGGCTGGAGAAAACAAACAGACCCTCAACAAGATCCCCTGTCCTTGCTCTCCCCACCTTCACCACCCCCACCCGCGGGGGGGCACCTAGGGCAAAGGTTAAGGTGTCTTCAGATTACAGGCAAGGCCCTGGCTACACACACTGGAAAGCACTGCAGTTGGGCGCATCCTGGGCACACTCGAACCTCTAAAATAGTGAGCTAAGATCGGGGGAAAACTGCTGGCCTGGTAAAACCCACTGTTCACAAAACAATGTCAGCAAAGACTGGAAGGCATTCTTTAGAGAGGTACCAGGGACTCATGCCTACTGAAGCTCTTTCAGCACAAAAGCTTTTAGGGGAAGAAGGGAAAAGGGGGGTGGGGGGGAGGAGAGAAAGGGAGGGCTCCTGTTTCAGAGCAGGCATCCCCAGAGTCAAGAACCAAGTGTAGCTTCAATCAAACGCTGACTTCCCCTCTGGGAGTCTAGTAGGAAACCTGATCACAGTAGCTTACTACCGGCCTGGATCCATACAGGTCTGGTTTTCTTCTCATGCTAGTAAATTTTTTAAAATACATATCCATAGAAAAGAAGCAATCCCTGACAGACTTTTATTGAAAACCACACTGAGACCTCATAACATCTGGACTTAATCCCTATCAGACAAACCACAGCACCTCTGGCCTCTGCAGCGGGCCAGACCCTTTCACCTCTTCCCACAAGGTCTCTCCCCTCCAGCCGCTACTGTTCCCTCCCCCCAAAAGAATGACGGGAGGACTTGCCAAAGAGCACCTAGATACCGGTTCTGGAATCAATTCCTAACCATATAAATGATCCCACTTAGGGGGAGAAAAAAAAATCCCAGCCTTTTCATATGGATTCCTTTAAAGCCCAGAATGCAAAGAACTGTAACAAAGGGAAAGAAAGAGGAACCCACGGAGGCAGACCTGGAGGAATAGCCTCAGGAATACCCTTGGAGGGGAGCTTAACCTGCAGGTTGGTCCCCAGACACTGGCCTACGCAGGTTTTGGCGGCGGGGGGGGGGGGGGCGGGGGCGGCGGGCATCTCAGGGGCAGCAGGGAACGGAGAAGCAACCTATAGGAATCTGACCAGTCATTCAAAGCAATTACTAATCCTCCGGGCCTACTATGTGCCAAGTATTCTTTGATCCTAAAGGTGGAAAATTATACCCAGTTTTACAAATGAAGAAACTTACTGAGGCTCAGAGGCCATAAATAACCTGTCCCCAAGGTCACACAGCTAGTAAAAATGGGCCACGGTCAAACTCAGTCCTGGAGTTGCGGAGAGGAGCCAATTATCGGTCAAATTGTGCCATCCAGAATCCCCAAGAAGTTCGGAAGGCTTCCTTAGCCCTTGTACTCCAATACAGAGTAAAAAGATAGCACTTAACACCTATGAAATTCGGTCCACAAGGAGCCCGCATCCTAGTTTCTCCTACATCCAGAAATCTCTTGGTCCATGTGAAGTCTTTCGAAATTTCTGCCAACATCCTACCCATCTCCCTACACTGGAACACCCTGCTGTGAGGCCAGGGATTCCCAACAAGGCTCCACTTTCCCCTCCTCCAGGAGCCCAGAACAGGCAGTGGGAGGTGGGTGCTACTCTTAGGTCTCTGGAAAAAGTGCTGACACCTGGAACTACAAGAAGGCTTGCCACACTAGTTTTGCCACATAAAGCAATCAATCAAATTATCTAGACAGAGCAAAAGCCCTTTGGAAAGACTGCCTACATCTACCTTTCCTAGGACTTTAATGAAAAACCCAGGGACCAAAGTGGGCTGGGGAGGCAACTGAGGGGGAAGCGGCTTGCAAGATGCTGGACCCTCCTGGACTCCTGGGGGTCCCCACAAAAAGCCAAGTCCCGAGACAAGCCGGAGGTTGGGGTTCTCTCTCCTCTCCCCAACTTCTCATCCCAGCAGCGCAGGGTCAGCGCTCAACATCCCCTCCCCACCCCATCTTCAATTTCCTGCTCTGCCCCGGGCTTTCAGAAGCTCCGGGAACCATCCACACCCGATGCCACAGACGCCACAGGCTCCACGACCCAGGGCCGTCTCCAGCTCAGCTCGGTGGCAAGGGGAACGGGCAGGAGCGCCGGACACTCAGCCGCCCCTGCGGCTTCCCGGCCCCGGGCGGGTGGCTCCTCCAGTGGCCGAGGCTCCGGATGCGTGAAATGGCTCCAGGAGCGCCTGGGGCAGGCCAGGGCCTCCGCAGCGGGAGGGACCGAGGCGATGGCGGAGCCGGGTCCTCATCCCTCTAGTCAGCCAAACCCGCCCCGGCGGCCCGGCAGCCCCTGGCTTGCAGCCAGTGGCTTTCTCTCTTTTTTAAACCTTCCGGCCTTGCCGATTGGGACAGGATTTCCAGCCCCCGCCTTCCCTCCTCCACACCCTCCGTGCAGGCCCTTCCAACCTCCAGGGAGGTGACCCCCGCCCCCGGGCACCGTGAGTCCCTGGCCCCGCCAGACCCTCCCCCGCCCCCGCCACTTGGGCCACCTGGAACGAGCCGCTTCCCAAAGCGATCGGCGTCCGGCCGAGTCTGGGGCTGCTGCTGCGTCCGGGGAGGAACTCCCGCAGCCTCCAAAGGTCCAGGCCTGCCCGCAGCGGCATGCAGAACCGCCCCCTACTCGCGCTCTCTTCGAAAGACCAGACGCGGGGGGAGGGGGGGCGGGGAAAGTTTAAGGCCTGTCTTTAAAAAAAACATTTAACTCTTCAGATGCAAGAATTTGGGTGCCCTTGGCACGGTTATGAGCGCTAGGGTAGAACAATAGAAATGGGGGGGGGCCGGAAATGGTGCAGGAAGACCCCTATAACCCTATAAACCTCTCCTCCCCCCTCGCAGTTACTATTAGCATTAAAAGATCCCAGTGCCTTCAATGCAATAATGCCTGTTTATAACTTTTCCCTGCTGGGTCCCCATACCCTAAACAAGCCCCCTCCTCACGTTTTGCAATCACCAGGGCAAAGATCGCTCCCAAATCTGTGACCTCCCGGAGCTCTTGGGCCTCTCACCTGCTCTGCCCCTGGCACCCTGACCTCACTCACCCTCTTCCCCCACAGTAGTTCCTCTGGTTTGCACCTAGACAATAAATTTAGTTTCATTTAGCTTCCGGTCTTTAATTTTAGCAGGTCTCCTTTTTGCATGCAAATCAATATGACAATTACCATCTAAAAGCTCGCCCAGCCCCGGGTCAATGTAAATAGATCATTGTCCGCCTTCCACAAAATAACACCGGGAGTCTGTGATGCATAACGAGATTATACTGGAAACTGTCTTTTAGATCAAATTCTATTTAATGCTGTCAGGATCTTCTCCTAGCGGACTTCCCCGCTAGTCTAATCACGGGGCGCCGGAGCCCATGGGTGCCGAGGGGCGATGACTGGCCGGGGAGACATGGTTCTAAGAAATAACAAAGTGCGGGGACGCCCCCCCCCAATTCCAATACCCTCGACTAGAGGCCGGCGGAAATGAGCCTGCGCTGGGAAAGGGGGCCTGCTACAGAAACGTTGCGGGGGCGGGAAAAGCTCGTTGGTTAATTCCCATCCAACAGAAAGTCAGCTATCCCTTCCGGAGGAACACATGGGGGGCAACCAGCGAAAGCCGACGGGCCGGGCTGGAGGTTGGGAGACGTCCCCGGCCAAGTGCTCGGGGCACAGGCGGCTTGGCTGCCACGGGGGTGGCCTGAGAAGACCTGAGAAGACCTTCCACTCCTGCCCCGGCCGCTTCTCAAGCCAGCGCCACCATCTAGGCCCCGGCAGCGCAGCCAGCCTTGCAAACAGACGGAATCCTGCCGGCCGTTCACTCGGGCAAGGCAGCCTGCTAATCCTCCCTACGTTGGCCGTCCCCGCACGGTCTCCTGGGGGGGGGGGGAGGGAAAGTAAGCATACCTCCCCTTGATTCCGCCCAGAGGCCGAGCTTCGCACTTCTTTCGGTTCAGTCTCTCTCAGTTCACTAGGCCCTGCGCCACCTTAGCAAACAGGGCTTAGAGGAGCGCAACATCCCTTGCTTCCGACCCAGAATGCAAAGCTACTCCTCTTTTTCCTCCACCATCCATCCTCTCAGGGTCCAGAACTCAAAAATCTTTCAGAAATCCTCCTACCTGCTCAAGACATACTCTCTTCCCCACTCTAGATGGGAAGAAACTATAACCAGAAGCAATCTTAGTAACCAAGGGCCATCCACCCTTAGCTAGGCACCGTCGCCCTCACTTTCCCTCTAGCCGAAGACACAGTATTTCCCAGTGAATGAGTGTGCGAATGTGGTTGTGTGGCCCACACTTCCGTGCCCTGCTCTGTCTCACCGGGCAGGAAAATCTTCATCAGGCACTGAGGAGTTTTTGTCGTTCAGCCTGTGTATCTAAGCATGGATGTATGCATGTGAATGCTTTTTGTGTTTCCAAGTGACCCTCTTCACACCTTTAAATGGGCTTTTGTCTCTCGAACGAACTTACAGAAATTCTGCTCCAGTTTCCAGCTCAACAAAGTCTGGGATTTTCTCCTAGAATCTCGCTCTAGGTCTCAGTATTTGCATACCCATGTTTACATTCCTCGCGGCCAGTTCTTTCTCTCTTCTCTATCTCTTGTTCCATGTGGGCACCAGAGCCC
The DNA here is from genome assembly GCF_964341445.2 of Mesoplodon mirus. NCBI lineage: Eukaryota > Metazoa > Chordata > Mammalia > Artiodactyla > Ziphiidae > Mesoplodon > Mesoplodon mirus. The sequence goes on from NW_028295048.1 coordinate 101,565, forward strand.
AAGTGTCTTGATTTGTCTCAGCACATGTCATTCAGGCGCACATCTTAATCTGTGCATTCCTGTCTAACACGTACACCTCCCCACGACTTACATTCTTGCTTTGCCTATAATGGGGCTCGTTCCCAGACCAATATGGGTTTGCAGTTTAATGTAACTAGAGGATCCCCTAAGACTACAAACCCTAAAAGGAAGAGGAGGGGGAAGGAGAGAGGAGTGTGACTAATGATTCATTTCTCTATAGGGTAACCCACCTACCTCAGGGGTCTACCTCAGGGAAAGAACGAGACCAATGCCTGCAGAGTTGTATTAAATTTTTAGACCCATTCAATGTTGACCCCATGGATGTGTATACAAATGATCGATCTTGTACACATCGCTGTCCAACTCCTGTTTGGAGGCTGCCTCCCTGCACATATCTTATTTGAACTCTCCACAAGTTCATGGTTAAAAGTGTTTTTATTTCCATAGACAACTCAAGGACCCCTTTGCTCTCTCCGACGCATACCTGTACGCACTGGACAGGCATTTCAGGCTTGGGTCTTTGGTAGGCAACACTCTCGGTCAGAGGCCCCACTGACTAAAGCTCTAGCAGACCTTCACATACTGGGCCGCTGGGAACGGTAAGGTCTAACCTCTGCATCTCCCCAACTCAGTTCCTTAAGTGAGGGTGCCCACTGTGTGTGTTCACACCTTCCCCATTGAGAAGTATCGGGTCAAATTAGATCACCTAGCAGCTGCGTTTGGTTCGTCGAAGAATCGAGCCCAATGTACCAGGATGTGAGATTGCATACACAGAAGAGAAAGGAAAACCCTAAGCCCAGACTCCCGCCTCCTCTCCCCAGGGGGCTACTTTGCCTCCAGGAATTTCTACTACACTCCCCACCCCCACTCTCCCTATCGTCTTTAAAGGGTTAAGAGAAACCCTCGCAGCCTTCCCTCCACCCTGGTCGCTGGGCCCGAAGGCTCGCTCGCTCACGGGGGTCTGCCGCCGCCTCCGCGGCCCGCCCCCCCCCTTCCCGTCCTTCAGCCGGGAGGGAGCCTGCATGCCTGTCTAGACCCATCTATCACAGGCACACCAACAACACCCACGAGAGCGCGGAGACCCTACCCAGGTCCCCCTGCCCGCACGGTTCCCGGTGGACAGAACGCTGGAGCGTGACCGCGCCTGCAGGGTCGGGGTGGGACTCTACGGGCTCGGGCTGCCCCGAGGGCACAGCGGGTCCGCCCCGGCCCCGGCCCACAGCGCTCCCGCCAGCCCGGCTGCCGGGGCACAGTCACAGCTCTGCGCGCTGGGCAGTCCGATTTTTATCTTGTCTAATCCCAAACTGGGCGGGGAGCAGCAGCCAGGCAGCGACGCGAGCGGGAGCGAGTTAAAGACACAGTCGAGGCGACCGAGAGCAGGAAGAAAGAGCGGGCTGCGCGGGCCTCGAGGCGCCGCACGCAACGCGCCGCCCGGCCAAGCTACACTCACCTCCCGCTCGCCCCTCGCCGCCCATCCCTCCCCACTTCCCAGAGGCGCTCTCCGCAGCCCGGGCCGCGGGGTCCCGGCCTGTGTGGGAGGCACAGGCCCGGCCGGCCCTGCAAAGGGCTGGAGAGAATCGCTAATGAGCTGTGCGGCCCATTGATCCGGAGAACACTTCCTAATTAACTCTCAGTCACCTACTGGTGACAGTGCCTCAAAGGACAGCGCTGGGGCCGTCCGAGCCCCAACCCCGACCTGCCCGCGGAGCGCCTGGCGCCCGAACCCCGCGCCCCCCCCCACTACCCCAGGCAATCCCGGTGAGTGGCGGCGTAAACCCGCACACTAAAGGCCAGCCTCGGATTAAACCTGGACGGCATATTAATCACCGCCATCTCCCCGCTTCCTCCTCGTGGTGAAATCATGCCCAAAATAAACACGGGAACCGACACTGCAAAGCCCAGACCAGATTAACGGGTCGGGGGTGGAGTGGGAAGGGTCGAGAAGCAAATGTGTTTTCCAAGTGCCCACGTACAGGAGTCTCGGAGGCCGACAATTAAAATGCCTTCCACACAAGCAATTCTGTTGGCCAAACCGAATCCAACACCTCCTAAGGATTGATTTCGGCCCGCGGTGTCCGTTTCCAGTGCCACAGCAAGTGTCACATGGCTACAAATACCCAAGTCTGTCTGCGTTCACCACCCACCACCTTCTGGGGTGGGCCTTTTCCTCCTCGTTTTTATTCCTAAGTCATTTTAAGGATTTTTCTCCAGAGACTACCCCTAGAAGCAAATACCACTACCCCTCCTCTGGCCTTCTCTCAAAAAAGAAACAAACAAACAAACAAAAAAACAGCTAAAACCCTGAGCTGTCTACTCTAGACACAAGAGGCTGTACGAATACCTATTTGAAGCGCGCTGGTTTCTTTTTTTAAGGTTTGCTTTTAAATACACATAACCCTCCCCCCTCCTTCGCTCTTCCATCCCCGCAACCCCCCAACCCTTTAGACGCCGGCGGCGCGCGCCCTCGCGCGCGGGCACTCACAGCCTCTAGCTGGAGATCACGGACTTTCTGGAAAAGATTCATTAACTGCAAATTAAGCCTCGCCCCGGCTTCGGCCTACACGCGGCCAGGCTCAGCCGTCTCAGGGACCCGGGGACGTGCCCACTCAAGAGTGCAGGCGGCGGGAAGCCCGCCGGGACCACGCATGCCTCGAGCCGCCCTACTCCGCACACGGCGCCCCGGGGCTTGCTTGGTAAACAGCAGGAGCACGTCGCCGCCGCCCCGAGCCCCCTAGTTGGCGGAGGCTCTGCAGCGCAGCCGCCCGCCTGCTCCGAGCGCGGGCCCCGCGGCGCAGCGGCGCCTCGCCCTCCCCGCCTCGGCCGAGGATCGCGCCCTGGTGCGCAAGTTCCTCTTCCAGCCTCTGCGCCGCACGCCCTCCGAGTGGGACCAACTTCCTCCGGCCGCAGACTCGCACACGCCCTACAGGGCTTTCCACCAGACTCCACGCTACCCAGAGGAGGACCCAGGTCTCGCCCCCCCGCCCGCCGCCGCCCCCGCCCCCGCACGATCTACCCCCACCCCTGGGGTCTCACAACTTAAAACCAACCCCACGACGTCGCGGGGAAGGTGGGGGTGGACCAGGGTGGCAGATTACAATTTTAAAAGAACATTTACAAAACAAAGCGTCTGACCTGACTGGCTGGCGGGCGGGCGGAGTCGGAACCCCTCGCTCTGCTCCATTTCCTAGTATTTTTGTTTTAATCCACGTGATTCACGCTTTGGAGCAAGCCAAAAAAAGCCAAAAAAACCCCAAAAAACCGGGACTCCCCTCCCGAGTCGCGCGGCAGCGGCGGCAGGTCGAGCTCGGCTCGGCCCGGGGCGCCCGCCACACACACCCTCGCGCACGCACACGCCGTCGTTCCACGAGCAAGAACGAGCTGCCCTCGGAGAGGCGAGACGAGGCAGCGGCGGCTGGGGGTTTTTACAGTTCTTTTCCGAGTCGAAAAAGAAAGCAGACGGGAACCCGCCGCCCTCCCTTTCCTGCTAGCGAGCTAACGCCGAGCCGAGCTTCCCAACTTCCAGACCAGCTCACCCCCCCCGCCCCCCACGCCCGACTCGCGGCACTCAGCGACGACCGCGCTCCCGCGCACACAGGCACACACTGCCTGCAAACTTCCACTCCGCGAACTCCCTGCTCTCCTCCCAGCCCCGAGGGGGGCGGCAGCCCCCCCCCGCCGCGCCCCTCCCTCCCCGAAGCCCACGCCGGGCCGCTTAGGTTGGCTGCATTTTTAATAACTTACAGCTAGGAAATAAAAACGAAAGCGAGCAAAGCAGCCAAAGTGAAGCGCGAGGCACAAGCTTCGAGGGGTACGCGAGAGAGTCAGAGGAGCCACCCGCCGCTAGTCTGGGCCCCGAGGGAGGGGGCCGACTGCAGCCCGCCGCACGCACGCCCGCCAGCCCGCGCGGCCTACGCGGGAAAAGGTGTTCCGGGCACTGACCTGAAATCCCCAGCCGGGGAGTAAGCGGGGAGCCTGCGATCCGGCGCTTTGAAGTTTTCCCTGGAGCAGAGTCGAGGCGGCGAGGAGGAGCGACGGGAGGTGGGGTGGGTGGGGAGAGGTGTGCGGGGTTGGAGGAAAGTGGGGTGGCGACGTTGGCGATGGGAGAAGGGGCCGGGCCGGGCCGGGGAAGCGCGGCGAACTGCAAAGTTTGCCGTCCCCCGCTGCCCGCAACCCGCTCGCGGCGCCGCGCCCGCTCGCCTCCCCCGCCGTCTGCTGCCAGCCGGCTGCCCTCGGGGTCGGCCCCGCCGAGGGGTGGGCTCTGGGCCGGGTGGGGCCGGGGGCGGGGCAGGGCGGGGCGGGCTCAAAGCTTCCGGGCAGGTGGCGACAGCCCCGCGCGATCCTCCGGGCTCCGGCGGCTGGGCCGGGCTCGGCCGGGCTCGGCCGGGCTCAGCAGCTGTCGCGTCGCCGCTGCTGCCGCCCGCGCTCGGGCAGGAGCCGACGATTAGCCGCGAGCGCCAGCTCGGGCTGGGTGTGTGAACGTGTGTGTGTGAGTGTGTTGGCCAAGTCTTCCCTGCGCGGCGACAGCGCGGCTGGGGCTCCCCGCCCGGCAGCTCGCGGGCTCCCCCTCCGCCGCCGCTGCCGCCTCGCTCCCGCTCCCGGTCGCGGTCTGGGCTCCGGCGCGTCTTCCCCGCTGCCGCCGAGCTCGGTTCGCGTTCAGCAAGGAGCGTAGCTCCGCCTCACCTCGCCGCTGGGAGCCCAGGCTCCGTCTGACGCCGCGCGCCGCGATCCCAACGCGTCCCCCCTCCCTGGTTCCCTCCTCTTCCTCCTCCCCCTCCCTCCGCCCTCTAGCTCGCCCTCCCTCCCAGCAGCCGCCTCCCCTCCCCCCGCAGGCGCAGCGCTCGGGCGACAGCCGCCTGCCCGACGCCTCCTCCAGCTCTCGCAAGTTTGAGCTCCCCCAGCCTCCGCTCACCCTCCGCTCACCCTCCGTTGCAGCGCCTGGGCGGTGGGGTGTCGGAGGGGTGATTCCCCAAGAAAGGTTTGCCCTAGTTTCCCCAGCCGTCATCGATTCCCGGCGCGTTTCGCCTAGCTGGGTCCGAACCCCAGACCACTTGGGTGGCGTCCCCCTCGCCCCATGTCCTCCCCTCCCCCGCTTGGACCGAGTTGGCTGCGCACACCCCGCCCGGGCGCGCGTCCTGGGCGAGTGAGAGACCGACTTGGGCGGCGGCGGCGGCGCGGGCGGCCCGTTGATCCTGAGCCGAGGGGATGGGGGGCGGCGGGGGCGGCTCTCCCAGCCGCGCGCCGAGACCCGGAGAGTTACAGAGCAGGCGTACATTGGAGAGAGCTTTCCTATATAGGAGAGCCAAGAATTTCTTACTTCTTGAGGGGGGAGCATGAAGGTAGGGGACCCTATAATGAGAATCCTAGGATTGCTTCTAGATTTCTAACTTGGATAAGTGACAGGACGGTACTCTTTGGTGAATACTAAAGGAACAGTAACAGCAGCAAAAGTCTAAGAATGGAACTTTAACATATCACAATGCCACCTTTAAAGTAAATTTGGCATTCTCCTCCTTTTTGAATAAAAGAAAATGCATTAATCCAAGACATACACATTCACACACCTGCTAATATCTGCTCTTCTGCAATCATGTGTTTTCTGTATAGTGTCTAAATATCTATTCCAGTTGAAGTAGTGCTTGAACACTTCAATATGCCTCTTTCCATCCAAAAAGAAAAACTGTCTATGACTGTTTCAACGTATTTTAAATATATGTATAATCATTGCCAACTTATCTGCTTTGCAGATTCTCGTTTCCTATACAATATTTAATATCTCCCTTTATTGAAAATGTCATTGCTCAGTATTATGATTGTTTTTCATTTTGATTATATGTCTGAATGTTAGAATTATTGATGAATCTCTTTATTAATGGAATAATCTCAGCACAATGTTAAATACACTTCTTCTCTACCATTATTATATGTTATTTTAACGATTTTCCATACAGTTACTTTAAATGGGATTTTCAGAGTTTTCAGGCTTTTTGAAGTCAGTGGGATAGGCTCCAGTGAGTAAAAGAAATGCTGAAGAACAACAATATGAATTAAACAAATTTAAGTAGTTAAGAAAGCACTAATCTAGTCATTGAGAAATATATACTAAGATTTACATAGTATGTATATATAAATCAATAGTTTCAAAATGAGATAATCTACTGAACAAAATATCTTAAAATGTGAATGAAAAGATGTTGTAAAATCGCTATATGATTAAAGTACAAAAATTTTTATAAGCTTGGAATATCAGTAATAAGTGCATTTTTGTCTGGGAGACAAGTTGTTATCTGGGAAACCTCAAGACATTTTGTAGATTATCGAAATCACTTTACTATCAATCTTGAGCATTTCTCCTATCAACTCTATCATTAGTATTGGAAATTAGCATGATGACTCTATTTCACCATCAGGAACATTGAAGAAACTATTTAAAGTGCTAAACATTGGTTTTAACAAATAAAAAACAATTCATCTGAAGAAGATGTTACAATGAACTGAGGAATTAAAAGATCTCAAAGTAGAGAAATTTCACTGACTGCAGTATAAACAACTTGAGGGTAGAGAGTGTGTTTTTCCTGTTTGCCCTCCAAATTTGGGAACGGTGTTATATGCACGGTGCAGGGTAATAAGCAAATATTTAACAAATGCAAAGTACTGAATTCATTACCTTGTGGTACAAATTAGGATTTCTTTTGTACTGTAACTAGAAGATTTTAACTTCAGCATTATGAATTATTAATGTCTTTATCTGATTCCCAGTTCTGTGTCAACCAAACTTATTTGAGTGTTAATTAGAGGACTTCATGTTTATCCTATCTTCTAGGATTTCACTTTTGCATATCTGTTAATTCATAATTTTGACATTTTTATAGCACAACCAAAGACTATAAAAACACAGAGCAAGCACTTGCCAAAGAACTCTAAATAAAACAGGTCTCAGATATGAAATTAGAGCCAAGCTTGGTTATACTTCTAAGTGCTTCATCTAAAGAGAAGCGTGCAACACTGCTGCATGAATTAATCATCTAGGGTGACTTTTAAACCTATCAACAGCTGGCCCCTCTATCATATCTGATTTTATTCAATAGTCTAAGTGATAATAATTTTTTGATCAAGAACTTTATTTTACTGGTTGTAAAGGTGCGCGCATGCACGTGCACACAATCCCCAGTGCTTTTAAAAATTGTGGGACAGAATCATAACTATTGAGTTTAAATGTCATTTATCAACTTATTAAAGTGCAAGCATGCAGGGAAAATAAGCTAAAGACAAGACTTTCGTTTTTCAATTTATTTTTTAAAAGTCTCGTAGAAATCTTTATGAAATTAACACAAAATGGTGGTACCAAAAATCTTTTTGCTTTGTTTATTCCCTAGTCTGTGGCAATGTAAACAGTGGAAGTTAACCCGGAATTTAAGTTAAGGAAAGCTATATTGTATTAAGTGTAGCCAAAATTCTCTAACTTGCCATCATATTTTTTCAAATAAATAAAATTTCTATTCTCTTCCTTCTCTCCTCATCTCCCTTAAGGTATGTCAACTCTAACCCCGACTCCCCCCCCATACACACACCTTGTTGCCTCTGACATTATCTCCTCTACTAGACGCGCTTTTATACTTATTGCTACACAATAGTTCAAAATAAAATGTGATAAATGCAGGCAAAGGTGTTTCAAGAAAGAAGGTAAATGTCCTTACACATTTTCAACATAAAAACAGCATTCTTCAAAAATGAGTTACAAAACAGCAAAATTTAAAAAAAATAGTTATAGATAAAGTTTGCAGATAATGTTGTCATCCCTCTTAAAAGAAGAGGGATAAGGCGCAGAAGAAATGTAGTGTTGAGGACAATGAAAATCAGCAGTTATTGCAATCTATTTATGCTGCATTCAATGGATTTAGAAGACAGAGGCTTGGGTGCTGTCGTTATTACTTGTTTGCCATTTGATGGTGGGCAAAATATTTAATTTCATTGGGTTTCTCTTTCTATGCCTCTAAAATGTGGATTCCCAGGCTAAGAAAATATTTCAAATCTTTTCTAGGTCTAAAAGTCACAGACCTTAGTGTACCCTTTATAAAGGCCACATTTTCACAAAAGATAGCATTCTTGTAAAACACCTTTATAGAAAGAAAAAGCTATATTTAGAAAGTCCACTCAGTGTCCAGGGTTTTCTGAAGTCGTACTGCTGTTTATAACCAGGTGTAGGCCAGTAGGACAACACATTTGCTTTAATAACTGTCCAGATTTCTTGGAGTTAAAGATAAGTTTTTCATTATTCTAAGTGTTGACCTAAGAAATTATTGAAAATAAGAATTGTTCTAATTTACTTCTTGAATTGCCCAGTTCTTACATGGCCTGACATGAAAGGTGATTTAAAAGATTGCATTTAAGTTTGGACATATAGCCTTCATCCTGCTGTTTCATCACAGACCTCTTACAGGATAAACACGTGCAACCATTTTGAGTTTCTGAATGGGAGTGCTCCTTATAGTATTTTCCCCTTATAAATTTTTTGCCAACTTACTCCAATTTGAATGCAGGTAGAAATTTATAAATTTCTCCAAGAACTTATTTTTATTTTTATGAATCTTACTGATTTTGTGTTAATACCGAGGACTTTATCAAATTCATAGACATTTGATAGAATAAAAAGCAAAAGCATAATTAGGAAAAATCCAAAAACCTCAAATAGAAAATAAGATGCTATGTTGTTAGTAACAAAAATTAGCACAAATAGACTGAAAAACTGACCACCATTGTAAACTGAGCTTTTAACTATGGGAGTCGCCAGGAAAAGGAGGGTTACCTGACTCAGGGGTCTTCTCCTTTGTTTGACTTCTTTTAACAATCTCGAAAATTAAAGAAAGGTTGAAATGACAATAAAAATAATTTATTTCCCAAACCATTTGAGAGTAGTTGCCAACACAATGCAATGTCTCCCCCAAATCCTCTAGTATTTCCTACAAACATATATCCAAATATAATCATGAAAATCAGGAAATTAACACTGACACATGACTACAGAGCTACTAATCCTCAGACCCCTTTCAAGTTTTGTCAATTATCCCAATCATGTCCTTCATAATGAAAGGATCAGCCCAGTGTCGCATGTTGCATTTAGTTGTCCTGTCTCTTTAGTTTTTTAATCTGGAAAATTTTCTCAGGCTTCCCTTGAATTTCATAAACTAGAAAATTTTAAAGAATATGGATCAGCTATTTTGTAGGATTTAGCTGTTTGTATTTGTCTCATGATTATTCAGGATATGTGTAGTTGGCAGGAATAACACAGTGGTGAAGCTCTGTTCTTCTCACTGCTTCCTATCAAACAATTTCGGCAAACTTTTAACTTGTAACCTTACTGGAATATTATTTTACTCATTTGATTAAGGTGTATATCACCCAGTCTTCTCCATTGTAAAGTTATTTTTTTCTCCTTCATTATTAATAATTTTTGTGGTAAGGCACTTTGTAATTATGTAAATATCCTGTTCCTCATCAAACATAATTTATTCAATTTAATTATTTAAATCAGTATGAACTCATAGACTCCTATTTTATTCAATTGACTATAATACGTTTCTACCATTATTTATTTTGAGGCTTAGATTGTTCAAGATTTGTCCAGTGGAAACCCCTTCAGTTTGGCTTCCATATCCTTTGATGTTTCCCAATTATTCTTTGGTATCTCCCTTCTTCTTCTTTTTTTTAACATCTTTATTGGAGTATAATTGCTTTACAATGGTGTATTAGTTTCTGCTTTATAACAAAGTGAATCAGCTATACATATACATACATCCCCATATCCCCTCCCTCTTGCGTCTCCCTCCCTCCCACCCTCCTTACCCCAACCCTCTAGGTGGTCACAAAGCACCAAGCTGATCTCCCTGTGCTATGCGGCTGCTTCCCACTAGCTATCTATTTTACGTTTGGTAGCGTATATATGTCCATGCCGCTCTCTCACTTTGTCACAGCTTATCCTTCCCCCTCCCCATATCCTCAAGTCCATTCTCTAGTAGGTCTGTGTCTTTATTCCTGTCTTACCCCTAGGTTCTTCATGACATTTTTTTTTTTAGATTCCATATATATGTGTTAGCATACGGAATTTGTCTTTCTCTTTCTGACTTACTTCACTCTGTATGACAGACTCTAGGTCCATCCACCTCACTACAAATAACTCAATGTCGTTTCTTTTTATGGCTGATCCCTTACTTCTTGAAACAATAGTATGTTCTAGGGTCATCTTATATTTTCCCTATAGTGGTTCTAGAATCAGCCATTTCTCCAAAGACCTTTAGTTCCTTCAGTTGGAGAGCTGTATTTAGAAATCAAGATCTGGACACTAGGTGTATTCATTGCTCTTGGGAAGCAGTGGTCCCAGGTACTCTCAATAGGCAGAGCTAGGGGATTTATGGACATATATACATACACACATATGAAAACACATATTCATAACCATTTACACATATTCACAAACACGTTCATAAACATATGCATACATATAGTCTATGTTTATTTCTATAATGTCTCTATATTGAAAATCATGTGTTCACATTAACATCCTCCATTCCCTTTCAACACCCTTTCATTCTAGTTTTTGCCCTTTTCATATTTTAACTCCCTCCACAGATATTAAAATAACACTGATTACCATATTCTTAATATCCTTAATTATTTGATCAATCTTCCTGTATTTAAGTAAATTCTTGTAGCTGCCACTTTCCCATCCACACATTTTCTGCACCTGGCACGGGTTATGACAATCTGTACAGAGTGGTTGCCAAGGCCACTTCCTCATGTGGATGCCCTTTCACACGAATCAGACTTCAGCAGTCAACTCCAGGCTCCCTTATGCAGACATCCTCTCCCCTTTCTCAGACTCTGAGACCCAATGCCAAGTCATGTGGTTCCTTGAATGCCCACCTCCCCCATGCTGACAAAGGGTTATTTTACCTCACTTAATGGACTAATTTGTTCAAGAAGGGAAGGGATCACAACACTATAAAGCAGTTATACTCCAATAAAGATATAAAAAAAAAGAAGGGAAGGGACAAGGAAGGGGATGAAGAAAGGGAGGTGGACAGGGATGAACAGGCATCTTTTCTTTCTAAACAATATTTGAAGAGGTCCTTCATTTAGAAGTTGCAAAGACATTATGAAGTATCAGCTGAAGAACTGAAACAACGACATATATTTACACATCTGTATCCCTACATCTATGACACACAATGTACACCTAATTTTATAGCAACCAAAATATAATTTAACAAAACTTATGATGCTTAGCCATACACTTTAATACTCAGCAACTTAAAAAAATATGCAGTGCCATTTGGCTGTTAACTATCATCCATTTATATGAATGGATTTGTAAAACTCCTAGCCAAGAGTGCTTGGGATAGCGTCTCTACTGGTCCTTACTGGATCCTCTTCTTCTTTTGTCACTCTTTTCAGTCATTTGTTGATTCTCGATTGTATCTCATTGGTGACTTGCATGACCATTGGTAATCATATCTGGGCAAATACCCCAGCTTGGTGTCTCTCAAAGGGCTGACTGAAAACCATCTGCAACAGAATCAACTGTGGTACTAGATAAAATTCAGGTCCACAGGCCCTGTTCTGATTTCCTGCTCAGAAGCTCTTTAGAGAGTAATGAGTATTTGGAAAATACCTTAGCTAATTCTCACACATTAACACTGAAACCATGGTGTAGTTTGCATGTCTACAATTCCTCAAAGTTCATGGTTTAAAACACATAGGTCTCACCAACTACAGTTCTTTTATTTTAGCTTCATCAATTCACATTTGTTATTTAACCAACTTGGAAATTGCCAGATGTGTGAATAGCCGCCAAAGTAAAATGTATCTATCTTCTGCAAAAATGTCTTCTACCAAATGTCTCTACAAAATGAAATGTAAATACCTTCTAAGATCTTGCTTGGAGGAATCTTACAGATTTTTTAAATCTTCCAGGTTTTAGGGAATAGCAAGTGCAAAGGCCCTGATGTTGGGAAAGCCACTGCAGAAAGAAAATCTGGATGTGTGTGTGAAAGAATAGTAGTAGTAAACGAGCTTGGAGAGTAGGGCAGAAGAAATACTGAATAAAGCATGTGGGACAGGTAAAAAGTTTAATTTTTATTCTAAAGTGATGGGAACAGGTTTTGGGAAATAATGTAATATGATTCATGGTTTTTTTGTGATTATTCCGGCTATTGTATTGGTTATAGACTATAAGGATTGGGGCAAGAGGGGAGAAAGCAAGGAGGTTGTGGAAGAGGCTGCCTATTGCATTAGATGAGGCAAGCAATGATGGCTTGGAGTAAGAAAAGACGGCAAGAGTAAGGTGAGAGGTAGGTGGATTCAGGATGTATTTTCAAGTTAGACTGGCAAGAAATTCTGATGGACTGGACATAGGAATTGTGGGAAAGTGAGAGTTTAAGGATGAATCTAACATTTTTTGGCCTGAGCAACTGGATGAGTTATGGAGCCAGGAAAAACTGGAGTGCAATGGATGGATCAAAGCAAAATATTTAGTTTTATTTGCTAAGTTTGAAATGTCTATTATGCATAGATTGGAGATATTTAGTGGGAAATTGGAATTAGGAGTCTGGAGGTTAGGTGAGTGCTTAGGGCTAGAAGTATGAATTGGGGAGTCATAAGTCATCTTCCCATTAAAGTAATGGGACTAGATTAAAACTCATGAGTAGTTAAGGTAGATGGAGAGTGAAGGGGGCCAGGAATGAGCCTTAGGGCATTCTAACAGACATTGAGGGATGGGAGGCATCACCAAGGGAGACTGCCAAGGAATGGTGAGTGAGAGGGGAGAAATCTAGGAGAGGATGGTGTCCTGGTAGCCAGTGAAACAAAATATTCATTCTGGAAATTATGAGGTTCATTTCCCAAAGTTTCTTGAATTGATGATCATTTGAAACTTGGTATTTTATTTTTATTTTTATTTTTTCAATTTAATTTTTATTTTATATTGGAGTATAGTTGATTTACAATGTTGTGTTAGTTTCAGGTTTACAGCAAAGTGATTCAGTTACACATATACATATATCCATTCTTTTTTTTTTTTTTGTCTGCCTTCTTTTTTTTTTCTTTTTATTAGTTTCTGCTTTATAACAAAGTGAATCAGTCATACATATACATCTGTTCCCACATCCCTTCCCTCATGCATCTCCCTCCCTCCCACCCTCCCCATCCGACCCCTCCAGGCGGTCACAAAGCACCGAGCTGATCTCCCTGTGCTCTGCGGCTGCTTCCCACTATCTATCTACCCTATGTTTGGTAGTGTACATATGTCCATGCCTCTCTGAAACTTGGTATTTTAAAAAGAGCTTTAGCAAACAGAAAAGAGAATAATTTTCTATCATGAGTGATTGATTGCAGTAGCATGGGGAATGGAAAAGTTGTGAAAAGGGAATCAAGAATCTATGTAAAAGACAATTTTAAACAAAAGTATTCATTTAAAAAACAAGTACACAATATTTAGACATTATATTTTGTCTTTGTGTCAACAGCAGCTACAGCATGCTGTAAGTGAAAGATGAAGGATTACAGTTTAATATCAAATCAGGGAAAAAGGTGAAATAGTTGAATTCTTTGTAGATTTTTAATAATTTCAAACCTCTATTGGTTTTGAATAATGTCATATTTCAAACATAATTTTCTAAATAATCATAACAATTTTAGAATCAGAATAAACCTTATATAACCTTATATAAAACTTATTTAAATGCACATATAGTTCATTTTTATGGGTAAAACTAGGACTCTGGTCTTCTGATTACCAGTACTATTTCTTATTGCAACACACTGTTTAAAAGTATAGATGATTGAAAAAAAGAGCATACCAGTGATCTCTTAAATGTTTTACAAAATATTAAGTAATTAAAATTCGGGGAAATAAAGCTCATGAGGATTAAATTACAGGAAGAGTTTATAAGAGGGCAAACAAGTAGGAGATGTATTTCCACACAGATAAATATGAGGTTTTAGTAGAAAATGACCAAAACTGCATTTATAAGGTCATGATACTAGCTAAATGAAATAAAGACAACCATCATGGGAATAACATATAATTTTGAAGGTGAATTTTGAATATGGAGACTGATACAGATTAACATCTGAATATAATAAAAATCAGATAGGCAGGGTAACAAGGTCTTCTTCATCCAATCACAGCTTATCAGGAATAAGGGAACCTCTTGATACTTTGGTATGTGCCATTTTAGGACAATGAACTTGCTACAAAGTGAACACATGACATAAGAAATAGTTTAGAAACATAAATATGATTCAAGAAATTCATGGATGGTGAAAGCTATGTTGGATTATTTCAAAAAGTTAGGGATGACTAGGTTGAGTAACTTCTCTTTTTAATAACAGAATAACTGTCACATGAAAGATCTCACTATGCCATTGACAAAGATAAAATCCCAGGACGCCATGGCTTCATAGTCTAATAGTCTAGAGATACAATGTCCAGTATAGTGTCCATTAGTCACAAGTGGCTATTAAATACTTGAAATGTGGGCAAGTTTGACTTAGGAACTGAAATTTTAATTTTATTGAACTTACATTTAAAAATTTTAAAACACATGTGACTAATGGCTGTCGTTTTTGACAGCACTAAGAATATTTCCATTATCATGGAAAGTTCTATTGACCAGAGCTGACCCATAACCTTTTTATTTAATTTTACATTTATTCCTCTTTGCTAAGAAAATCCTCTCTTACTAAAAAACAATATTAGCAAGATGGCTAGATATAAGCTCAAGATGCAAAAATCTATTGGATTTCTATAATCCAGGAAGAAAGAGAGAGCTTAAAAAGTATTTAAAATTGAAAAAAAAAACTACCTAGGAATAAATCTAAATAAAAATGTGCAAGACATTTATGGAGAAAATAAAACCTTATTGAAAGATATTAAAGAAGTCTTAAATAAATGGAGAGGTACATCTTGTTTTTTTTTGTTTGTTTGTTTGTTTGTTTTTTTGCGGTACGCGGGCCTCTCACTGTTGTGGCCTCTCCCATTGCGGAGCACAGGCTCCAGACGCGCAGGCTCAGCGGCCATGGCTCACAGGCCCAGCCGCTCCGCGGCATGTGGGATCTTCCTGGACCGGGGCACGAACCTGTGTCCCCTGTATTGGCAGGCGGACTCTCAACCACTGCGCCACCAGGGAAGCCCGTACATCTTGTTTATGGATAGAAAAGACTCATCATAATGGTGTAAGTTCCCCCAACTTAATTTATATAGTCAATACAATTACAATAAAAATACTTAATAGAGGTTTTACAGGATTGCCAATTCTGAAATTTATGTGAATGGTCAAGAACAGCTCAGACACACCTAAAAAATCCATTCATTCCAAAATGGTCCTGGAAAACTTAATTATTCATGAGAAAACAAAGAAGTTGGATAATACAGACAAGTCGATTGTAAGTGCATTAATGGCTTGAATATAAAACAAAGATACACTAGAACTTTCAGAAGAAAATATACTATATCTGGGTAGCATTAAACTAGGGAAGGACATTTTAAGTAGAACAAAAAGACACTAAGCTAAAAGATAAATTTGATTTCATTAAAATTGAGAGCAGCTATTTATCAAAAGACAACATTAAAAAAGTTAGAAGGTATGAAATAACTTATTTGTGTCATATATAGCTGACCAAAGATTATTTGCTTGTATTTAAAAAACAATACAAATAAGTAGGAAAAAGATAAACAGTAGAAAAATGGACAAAAGATATTCTCTGGACTTCACAGAATAGGAAACATAGGCAACAATTAAACAGATGAAAGGATTCTCAGCCTATCAGTAATTAGGGAAATACAAATTAAAATTGTTATGGACTGAATTGTGTTCCCTAAAATTCGTATGTTGATGCCCCATTTCCCAATGTGGCTGTTTGGAGACAGGGACTTTAAAAACATAATTATGGTTAAATGAGGTCATAATGGTGGGGCCCTAACTGATATGACTGGTGTCCTTGTAAGAAGAGAAAGAGATAAGAGGGATGTATACACACAGAGAAAAGGCCATGTGAGGACATAGCAAGAAAGCAGTGGTCATCTGCAAGTCAAGGAAAGAGGCCTCAGGAGGACCCAAAACTGCCAACATCTTGAGCCTGGACTTCCAGCCTCCAGAACTGTGAGAAGATAAATCTCTTGTTTTTTAAGCCACTGAATCTGAGGTATTTTGCTAGGACAACCTGAGCAGACTAATACAAGGAACAAAAAACTAGAATGGCCATTCTAACTGGTGAAGCTATAGAGCAAAAGGGCTGAAAATTGATTCCATAACTTTGGAAAACATTTTGACATGAATTTTTAAAGTTGAATATTTGAATTCCCTACAACTCAGCAATTCTACTCTTAGTATGTCTACTCTTTTACTTTTGTTAAATCTTGCACATGTGTACCAGGAAACATTAAAATAAATGTTCATGGAAGTACTGTCCGTAATAGGCCCCAAACAACCCAAATATCATTAATAGAATAATAAACACATTTTCTTGTATTTATACAATAAAATATTATACAGTAGTACAAATGAATGAACACTAGTTAAAGTAAAGTGGATGAATCTTAGAAACATAATGTTGAGTAAAATAGCAAGCACAGAAGACTAAAGTATGATACCAATTTTATAAATCTCAATAATAAGCAAAATCAGATAAAAATTATGTGGATGTTGAACATAAAGCCAAGATCAGAGTGATTTCTTTGGTGAAAGCAGGAAGGTGGGATCAGGGTAGAGAACAGAGAGAAGACTCAGCAGTTTTGATTCTACTTCTTAGTTTTGGTGGTGTGTTTGCAGGAGTTTTTATTATTTCTCATAACTTACATACAATTAAATATATTCTTCTGTATATTATCTAATAATATTTAAAAAATCAAAATCCATTATATACCAAAGATAACCCCTAGACATTAATTATAGAGAGTCCACTTTGAAACAACATACATAGTTACTCATAAATCTTCTGTAGTTGAAAGCTTTTAGCTATGAAATTCTTCCCCCTTCATATGAGGACTTTATGTTCCATAATGAAGGGAAATTGTTCCTACTTTGGGACAATTTACCTTCTTTATTTAAGTGATACTAGTCCTTTGGCTGCCTAGAAATTTTAAAAACTGATAACTACATCTACTGCCTGCAAGAGAATAAAGGAAAAGGAGCATAGGAGGCAATCTCATACATTATTGATAAACACATACAAAGACAATATTCATACAAAGCTATTTCTCCATATAGCAACTCTGAATTTTATTAATAAATACATATATATATATATCAAACATTAATAAAAGAATAAAATCCAATATGAGTACATTTGCTCTTTTTTTGCAATTAGTTCCAGGATCCTATTTTAGGTTATTACTTCATATCTGCGAGAGTTGGGTGTGTGTTTGTGTGTTTAGTTTTGTGGAAGTTGCATTGTGCTAAAGTTTACATTTCTTTCTTCAATTAAATGGCTTTTGTTATCCCTTGGGAATACTGAAGATAGCAACAGCAGATTACTACCTACCGGTGGAAAAGTATAAATAGCAATTTTAGCTGCTAGTGATTCTGAAATTGCCCTTAACTTTGTCCTTCTAAAAATGCTCCAAGAATTACGTTTTGCAAATCCACAGATTTACTATCCATATTCAAGTCATTTATGTGGACAAAGAATGTAGCCTGCGGTATCAGTAACAAGGGATGTTATAGCCATCAAGCCATCAGCCACTGAAGCCACCCCCAATGCTGCACCCTGAGGGGATTCAGGATGGAGAAAACAGGATACTGGCCCTAGATAATTAAAGTGCATATCAAGGGAATGATTTCCATGAGACCAGATTCTTGCATCTCACCATATATAGAAAAGTACTAAATTTATTAACTTAAGATGTCTAGTTTCTTTAATTAACAGTAATCTTTTGATGTTCCAACTACCTGGGGTTTTTTTTGCAAAAACCCCTAAATATCCTGTGCCCTCCCTTACCTCTTCAGAACAGTCCCTCAGAGCTATCTGAGAGGCTGTCTCCTGATTTAAGTCCTCAGTATGTCCTCCAAATAAAGCAGAATTCTCAACTTTTAGGTTGTGCATTTTTTTTCAGTCAACATTTAATTGTATGACTCACGTAGGTACTATGCCTAGATGTAATGGGATGACCTGTAAATTATTAAAACTAGATAAATTCTGTCAGCTCTACCACTAGCTGAGATCAGGCTTTCTTCTCTGGATACTTCTGTCATAGACCTTGGCAGATATGGGGTCTGTGTTGGTCTTAAAATTCTTCTTAGAATTGTGGGGACTCATTCATTCTTTCAGCAAATTTTACTGCTTATATTCTATGTGTCAGTTACAGTGCTGGGTCTTGAAATACAGAAGTCAACACACGAAAATACAAGGATAAAACACATTTTCTACCATATTAACTTTTTTCATTCATTAATTCATCCCTAAGTCATTCAACACGCATCTTCTTATTGAATACTGATGAGGGGTCAAATGCTATGCTAAACACTGAGTATATAACTGCAAATGAGATGGATAGGCCCTGATTTTGATGTCACTACTATCTTTTGTCCTGCCATATAATGGGACGGCTTCATTATTCCCTTTACCCTAAGTTTTTATCACAAATTGCTAATGAAAATAAAACTGTTAGTGGAGTTTCAACATGCATAGGTAAATGAGAACAGAGAACTCCCCTTTCGCATGCCCCATTCTTCTCCTTCTAACTCCCTATGTGAACTCACTTTGTGCCAAGACCAAGAATTTGTGCCCCAATAAGAACCAAGCTGATTTCTTCACACTGACTGGGGCTATTGCTCACTTAGAAGACTTGATGCTTAATTTTGATAAGCAACTAGAAGACCATGGAGACAACCTATAAAAATGATTTGTCTTGGGAGAAAATACTGAAAAGGGTTAATGTGCTGTTCCACATGTCTAACCTCCTGGGATTAAACCACAGGCACCAAGATCACCAAGTGTACGTGGCAACAATGAGCTAAAAATGAAAAGAAAAGCATCATACTGTTATTGTATTCATCTTCCCCCAAGGCACTCTCTGATAAACACCACAACCACTAAAGGAATTGAGAACAGCTTCCTTGTGGGGTAGGTTATATATGCATCTTTTTCCAAGAAGTTAAATCATATCCAGCTATCAGCACACCTTACTTAAGGTGATTGTAATGTATGAGATTAAATGTTCCTACCTGATTGGAAAACTTCTTGTCCTCAATTCATTGGCTATACTGGATTATTTTTCTTGGGTCAGACCTTCAGACTTCTACCAGAAATCGTTCCTTTGGGGAAACCAGGCCTTCCCAGAAACTCAGGAAACTGAAATGGAGACAGCAAGAGAGAAGGAAGTTATTTGGACATATAGACCTCAATTGTTTGGTTTTAAGTAAACGTCCAAGCAAACATCTCCTAAATGGCATAATAACTTTAGGGAAATTCACGGTTTATAAGTTTGTGTACTGATAAACTGAACATATTATAAGAGTACAGGTTGCATTTTGTGTATTCAACTCAAGCAAAGACTTCAAAAAAGGCCCAGTTATCCTTTGTTCATTAAGACACAAAGAGAGGGCCCCGCGCCCCCGCCGCCACTGTCGCCGCCTCAGCGTCCCCTGGCTCCAGTACCTCTCCTAGGACAGCGCCGCCGCCACCGCTCGGCCCTGCCCGCCGCCTGCGCCGCGCAGCCCTTACGCGCTCCCGGATGGCGCCTTCCTCCCCGGACCGGTTTACAATGTAATAATTCAAGAATTTTATCATACAGTGGAGTAGCTTAACAACTGTCTTTGTGCTCCCCATGATATGTTCTCTACATTATGAAAAGCTCTTGGTGCTGCAGCCAGGAGTCAGTGCTGTGCCTGTGAAGTGGGAGAGCCAACTTCAGGACACGGGTCCACAAGAGACCTCCCAGCTCCACATAATATCAAGCGGCGAAAATCTCCCAGAGATCTCCATCTCAACACCAGCACCCAGCTTCAGTCAACGACCAGCAGGCTACAGTGCTGGTCACCCTATGCCAAGCAACTAGCAAGACAGGAACACAACCCCACCCATTAGCAGAGAGGCTGCCTAAAAACATAATAAGGCCACAGGCACCCCAAAACACACCACCAGACGTGGACCTGTCCACCAGAAAGACAAGATCGAGCCTCAACCACCAGAACACAGGCACTAGTCCCCCCCACCAGGAAGCCTACACAACCTACTGAAACAACCTTAGCCACTGGGGACAGACACCAAAAACAACGGGAACGACAAATCTGCAGCCTGCAAAAAGGAGACCCCAAACACAGTAAGATAAGCAAAATGAGAAAACAGAAAAACACACAGCAGGTGAAGGAGTAAGATAAAAACCTACCAGACCTAACAAATGAAGAGGTAATAGGCAGTCTACCTGAAAAAGAATTCAGAATAATGATAGTAAAGCTGATCCAAGATTCTATTTCCAAGATCCAAAATCTTGGAAATAGAATAGACAAAATGAAAGAAAAAGTTAACAAGGACCTAGAAGAACTAAAGATGAATCAAGCATCGATTAAAAACACAGTAAATGAAATGAAAAATACTCTAGATGGGATCAATAGCAGAATAACTGAGGCAGAAGAACGGATAAGTGAGGTGGAAGATAAAATAGTGGAAATAACTGATGCAGAGCAAAATAAAGAAAAACGAATGAAAAGAACAGAGGACAGTCTCAGAGACCTCTGGGACAACATTAAACGCACCAACATTCGAATTATAGGGGTTCCAGAAGAAGAAGAGAAAAAGAAAGGGACTGAGAAAATATTTGAAGAGATTATAGTTGAAAACTTCCCTAATATGGGAAAGGAAATAGTTCATCAAGTCCAGGGGGCACAGAGAGTCCCATACAGAATAAATCCAAGGAGAAATACGCCAAGACACATATTAATCAAACTGTCAAAAATTAAACACAAAGAAATCATATTAAAAGCAGCAAGGGAAAAACAACAAATAACACACAAGGGAATCCCCATCAGGTTAACAGCTGATCTCTCAGCAGAAACTCTACAAGCCAGAAGGGAGTGGCAGGACATAATTAAAGTGATGAAGGAGAGAAACCTGCAACCAAGATTACTCTACCCAGCAAGGATCGCAATCAGATTTGATGGAGAAATTAAAACCTTTACAGACAAGCAAAAGCTGAGAGAGTTCAGCACCACCAAACCAGCTTTACAACAAATGCTAAAGGAACTTCTCTAGGCAAGAAACACAACAGAAGGAATATACCTACAATAACGAATCCAAAGCAATTAAGGAAATGGGAATAGGAACATACATATCAATAATTACCTTGAATGAAAATGGACTAAATGCTCTCACCAAAAGACACAGATTGGCTGAATGGATACAAAAACAAGACCCATATATATGCTGTCTACAAGAGACCCACTTCAGACCTAGAGACACATACAGATTGAAAGTAAGGGGATGGAAAAAGATATTCCATGCAAATGGAAATCAAAAGAAAGCTGGAGTAGCAATTCTTATATCAGACAAAATAGACTTTAAAATAAAGACTATTAGAAGAGACAAAGAAGGACACTACATAATGAT
This sequence comes from Mesoplodon mirus, assembly GCF_964341445.2. Classification (NCBI taxonomy): domain Eukaryota; kingdom Metazoa; phylum Chordata; class Mammalia; order Artiodactyla; family Ziphiidae; genus Mesoplodon; species Mesoplodon mirus. The sequence continues at coordinate 123,183 of NW_028295048.1, forward strand.
AAAGGGATTGAACCAAGAAGAAGAAGATATAACAATTGTAAATATTTATGCACCCAACATAGGAGCACCTCAATACATAAGGCAAATACTAACAGCCATAAAAGGGGAAATTGACAGTAACACACTCATAGTAGGGGACTTTAACACCCCACTTTCACCAATGGACAGATCATCCAAAATGAAAATAAATAAGGAAACACAAGCTTTAAATGATACATTAAACAAGATGGACTTAATTGATATTTATAGGACATTCCATCCAAAAACAACAGAATACACATTTTTCTCAAGTGCTCATGGAACATTCTCCAGGATAGATCATATCTTGGGTCGCAAATCAAGCCCTGGTAAATTTAAGAAAATTGAAATTGTATCAGGTATCTTTTCCGACCACAATGCTATGAGACTAGACAACAATTACAGGAAAAGATCTGTAAAAAATACAAACACATGGAGGCTAAACAATACACTACTCAATAACGAAGTGATCACTGAAGAAATCAAAGAGGAAATTAAAAAATACCTAGAAACAAATGACAATGGAGACACGACGACCCAAAACCTATGGGACGCAGCAAAAGCAGTTCTAAGGGGGAAGTTTATAGCAATACAATACCACCTTAAGAAACAGGAAACATCTCGAGTAAACAACCTGACCCTGCACCTAAAGCAATTAGAGAAAGAAGAATAAACAACCCCCAAAGTTAGCAGAAGGAAAGAAATCATAAAGATCAGATCAGAAATAAATGAAAAAGAAATGAAGGAAATGATAGCAAAGATCAATAAAACTAAAAGCTGGTTCTTTGAGAAGATAAACAAAATTGATAAACCATTAGCCAGACTCATCAAGAAAAAAAGGGAGAAGACTCAAATCAATAGAATTAGAAATAAAAAAGGAAAAGTAACCACTGACACTGCAGAAATACAAAAGGTCATGAGAGATTACTACAAGCAACTCTATGCTAATAAAATGGAAGAAATGGACAAATTCTTAGAAATGCACAACCTGCCAAGACTGAATCAGGAAGAAATAGAAAATATGAATAGAACAATCACAAGCACTGAAATTGAAACTGTGATTAAAAATCTTCCAACAAACAAAAGCCCAGGACCAGATGGCTTCACAGGCGAATTCTATCAAACATTTAGAGAAGAGCTAACACCTATTCTTCTCAAACTCTTCCAAAATATAGCAGAGGGAGGAGCACTCCCAAACTCATTCTACGAGGCCACCATCACCTTGATACCAAAACCAGACAAGGATGTCATAAAGAAAGAAAACTACAGGCCAATATCACTGATGAACATAGATGCAAAAATCCTCAACAAAATACTAGCAAACAGAATCCAACAGCACATTAAAAGGATCATACACCATGATCAAGTGGGGTTTATTCCAGGGATGCAAGGATTCTTCAATATACGCAAATCAATCAACGTGATACACCATATTAACAAATGGAAGGAGAAAAACCATATGATCATCTCAATAGATGCAGAGAAAGCTTTTGACAAAATTCAACAACGATTTATGATAAAAACCCTGCAGAAAGTAGGCATAGAGGGAACTTTCCTCAACATAATAAAGGCCATATATGACAAACCCACAGCCAACCTCGTCCTCAATGGTGAAAAACTGAAACCATTTCCACTAAGATCAGGAACAAGACAAGGCTGCCCACTCTCACCACTCTTATTCAACTTAGTTTTGGAAGTTTTAGCCACAGCAATCAGAGAAGAAAAGGAAATAAAAGGAATCTAAATTGGAAAAGAAGAGGTAAAGCTGTCACTGTTTGCAGATGACATGATGCTATACATAGAGAATCCTAAAGAGGCTACCAGAAAATTACTAGAGCTAATCAATGAATTTGGTAAAGTAGCAGGATACAAAATTAATGCACAGAAATCTCTGGCATTCCTGTACACTAATGATGAAAAATCTGAAAGTGAAATCAAGAAAACACTCCCATTTACAATTGCAACAAAAAGAATAAAATATCTAGGAATAAACCTACCTAAGGAGACAAAAGACCTGTATGCAGAAAATTATAAGACACTGATGAAAGAAATTAAAGATGATACAAACAGATGGAGAGATATACCATGCTCCTGGATTGGAAGAATCAATATTGTGAAAATGACTCTACTACCCAAAGCAATCTACAGATTCAATGCAATCCCTATCAAACTACCACTGGCATTTTTCACAGAACTAGAACAAAAAATTTCAAAATTTGTTTGGAAAAACAAAAGACCCCGAATAGCCAAAGCAATCTTGAGAACGTAAAACAGAGCTGGAGGAATCAGGCTCCGTGACTTCAGATTATACTACAAAGCTACAGTAATCAAGACAGTATTGTACTGGCACAAAAACAGAAAGATAGATCAATGGAACAGGATAGAAAGCCCAGAGATAAACCCACGCACATATGGTCACCTTATCTTTGATAAAGGACGCAGGAATGTACAGTGGAGAAAGGACAGCCTCTTCAATAAGTGGTGCTGGGAAAACTGAACAGGGACATGTAAAAGTATGAGATTCGATCACTCCCTAACACCATACACAAAAATAAGCTCAAAATGGATTAAAGACCTAAATGTAAGGCCAGAAACTATCAAACTCTTAGAGGAAAACATAGGCAGAACACCCTATGACATAAATCACAGCCAGATCCTTTTGGACCCACCTCCTAGAGAAATGGAAATGAAAACAAAAATAAACAAATGGGACCTAATGAAACTTCAAAGCTTTTGCACAGCAAAGGAAACCATAAACAAGACCAAAAGAGAACCCTCAGAATGGGAGAAAATATTTGCAAATGAAGCAACTGACAGAGGATTAATCTCCAAAATTTATAAGCAGCTCATGCAGCTCAATAGCAAAAAAACAAACAACCCAATCCAAAAATGGGCAGAAGACTTAAATAGGCATTTCTCCAAAGAAGATATACAGACAGCCAACAAACACATGAAAGAATGCTCAACATCATTAATCATTAGAGAAATGCAAATCAAAACTACAATGAGATATCATCTCACACCAGTCAGAATGGCCATCATCAAGAAATCTAGAAACAATAAGTGCTGGAGAGGGTGTGGAGAAAAGGGAACACTCTTGCACTGCTGGTGGGAATGTGAATTGGTACAGCCTCTATGGAGAACAGTATGGAGGTTCCTTAAAAAACTAAAAATAGAACTACCATATGACCCAGCAATCCCACTACTGGGCATATACCCTGAGAAAACCATTATTCAAAAAGAGACATGTACCAAAATGTTCATTGCAGCTCTATTCACAATAGCCCGGAGATGGAAACAACCTAAGTGTCCATCATCGGATGAATGGATAAAGAAGATGTGGTACATATATACAATGGAATATTACTCAGCCATAAAAAGAAACGAAACTGAGCTATCTGTAATGAGGTGGAGAGACCTAGAGTCTGTCATACATAGTGAAGTAAATCAGAAAGAGAAAGACAAATACCGTATGCTAACACATATATATGGAATTTAAGAAAAAAAAATGTCATGAAGAACCTAGGGGTAAAACAGGAATAAAGACACAAACCTACTGAGAATGGACTTGAGGATATGGGGAGGGGGAGGGGTAAGCTGTGACAAAGCGAAAGAGAGGCATGGACATATATACACTACCAAATGTAAGGTAGATAGATAGTGGGAAGCAGCCGCAGAGCACAGGGAGATCAGCTCGGTGCTTTGTGACCGCCTGGAGGGATGGGATAGGGAGGGTGGGAGGGAGGGAGACGCAAGAGGGAAGGGATGTGGGAACAGATGTATATGTATGACTGATTCACTTTGTTATAAAGAAGAAACTAATAAAAAAAAAGACACAAAGAGAGGGCAAAAAGGGCAAGTTTCTAAGTCTTTTTCTTTAAAATTCACTTCCTTTCTTCAGCCTTCATCAAGATCTCCAGGAAATTAACTTTACTAAAGTTAATTATTCATAAAATAAACATAGGAACCTGCAGAAGACTATTTCACAGAGACCTGTAATGTACAATATCCATTGCATACATGCACCATGAGCTTGTCTTTTCTAGCACTGGCATACACAAAACTCTGTGTGTGTGTGCACATGTGTGTCTTTTTTTGTGATGGAGCCATAGGGAGAAAATAAATCTATTGGCTGCAATTCAGCGATGTAGAAAGATTTAAGGGTAAAGGAAAAGGCTACATCAAGTGAAGCAATAAAGTCATGAGGTTGTGCTTCCATAATAATTACAATAGCAGTCTTCTGTAACCAAGGGACAGGCTCCTCAAATTACAGTCACACCTGTTAGACCATCTGCCCATAAATTTCACACTATCATTAATGGAAAACAAATGGCACTGTCTCTCCTTCCCTTTATCCATTGGCCATTCTCATATAAATGATTTTTCTCTTTGAGGTCATGCTCTTTCCTATCTGTTTAAAAATATTAGGATTTAGGAGGAGTGATACATAATGTGCCATGCCTTGGTACTTGTACCAGTGATGGCTCTGTAAGGAGCACTGGATTGTTAGGAGGCTATAAATTGAATTCCCCTAGAAGCAGAACCTGAGGCAATAATTTGAATGCAAACTGTTCATGTGGGAGGTGCTTCCAGAAAACTCAGAAGTGGAGTGGGAATTGAGAATGGAGGCATGGAAGGAAGCCAACAGAGGTGCATTACTGAATAAATTACTCCTGCAGGGAACTGCTGCCAGTACTTCAGGGGAGTTCTGTGAAACTCTATAGAACATGTCTCAGAGTTATCCCAAGAATTGGTGAGAAACTTGAAGTACTTATCTTCCAGTCCCCTCTGTCCTTGGTTGAAAGCTACACCCAGATACATTAACTCCTGTACATTTCTGGCCTGCCCTAAGGTGGATAATTGCAGGTGGTAGCATGAGTCTATCAGCATATACTGGAATGATGAGCGCTGGGGAGATATGAGTGGAGCATTGAAACCATCTAATACAGTCGGGGCAGGAGATATTAATTATTGGCTTGCAAGTCCAAATGGGTAACCTTAAATTCCTGGGTTAATGGTTTTACTTTGAGGTATTTAAGCATGATGTATGAGTAAAAATTTCCTCTATTAAATCAAGTTGAAGATCCTAAGTCCCTAATCTTCTGGAAAACTGTGGGTATCTTTTTAACAGATTTTTGAAAAGTAACATGATTAAGATTTCAAACTGACCATCCATTCATTCATTCATTCACTCATTCAACAAGCATTTATTGAACACCTAAAGTATGCCATGGGTTAAACTAGGCACCAGTGTTACTGTTACTAAAATCATTATCGTGCCACCTAGAAGTCAATGTATTGTGACACTCAAATAAGAAAATCCATAGTTACCGTAAAAATTATTACAGAGTGATGTAGGAACACACGGTAAGACCTTAATTCATGCTGTGGACAGTAGTATATGGGGGATATCAGCAGGGCTTCCTGTAGAAGGCAATTGAAATGGATATGTAACATGAAGGAAGGGTGAATTTTTGAGGAAAAGAGAAGATAAATTCATGTTTGCCAGAAAATGAATGGTTAAGGATCAGTCCAGAAAGGAGTTCCATTCATAATCAGTATAAGAAATGTCACTGGGGCCTCCCTGGTGGCGCGGTGGTTGAGAGTCCGCCTGCCGATGCTGGGGACACAGGTTCGTGCCCTGGTCCGGGAAGATCCCACATGCCGCGGAGCGGCTGGGCCCGTGAGCCATGGACACTGAGCCTGCGCGTCCGGAGCCTGTGCTCCGCAACGGGAGAGGCCACAGCAGTGAGAGGCCCGCGTACCGCAGAAAAAAAAAAAAAAGAAATGCTCACTGGAGTGTAAGAAAAGAAGACAATGGAGAGGGTGGTAGAAGCCAGACCATGAATGGTCCATGTATGTATACTAAGTGCTATGGTCTAGTCTTTGTGTTCCCCTCCAAATTTATACGTTGAAATCTTAATTTCCGGAGGTCATAGTAGTAGTAGGTGGGGCCTTTGGGAAATGATAAAGGTATTAGTGCTCTTATAAAAGAGACCCCACAGAGCTCCCTAAGCTCTTCTGCCATGTGAGGTTACAATGAGAAGTCTGTGACTCAGAAGAGGGCCCTCATCTGACCATACTGGCACCCTATTCTTGAACTTGCAGCCTCCAGAACTGTGAGAAAAAAAATCCTGTTGTTTATGAGCCACCCAGCCTGCAGTATAATCTTACAGCAGCCCAAAAGGACAAAGAGAGTTTGGATGTGAGATTTTACTCCAAGAAAGATGGGAATCCATTGAAGGATTTTAACTGGTAACTTAGAAGAGAGAAAAGTTTCATAACACAATCAGGTATTTTTATAAGAAAAATTGGTTTCATTTTCAGAAAGATCACTCTGGAAATACTGTGACTAGATTTTTGGAGAAGGGTGACGGCAGTCCCGGATATAGAAGGATGAGTTAGTAGTCCATTAATGTAAGTCAAACAAGAAAGTGGAGATAAAAAGTGTGAATTTGTGGCTGAGAGTTCTTTTCTTTTAGCACTTGAAAAATGTTACGTCAATGCTTCTGACTCCAGAGTTTTAGACAAGAAATATGCTGTCATTGGAATTGGTGTTTCTCAATAAGCAATGCATCGTTTCTTCCTGTCCACTTTTGAGATTTTTTTTGTCTCTACTTTTCAGAAGTTTAGTTATGACACGTCTTGGTAAGGATATCTTTGCGTTTTTCCTCTTTGGGTTTGTTCAGATTCTTGAATTTGTGTTTATGTCTTCTAAAAAATTGGGAACTTTTTAGCCATGATTTCTTTGAATACTTTCTCAGTCTTACTTGCTCTCTTTTTTCATTCTGGAACTTTGATGACATGAATGTTAGTGCTTTTGTTACTGTTTACAGGTTCTTGAGATCCTGTTCTTTCTCCCATCTTTAACCCTCAGTCTATTTTTCTCTGTACATTTGGTACATTGTATTGATCTCTTCTAAGTTCATGATTCTATGCTTTGTAATCTCCACTCTATTCTTTTTTTTTTTTTTTTTTTTTTTGCGGTACGCGGGCCTCTCACTGTTGTGGCCTCTCCCATTGTGGAGCACAGGCTCCGGACACGCAGGCTCAGCGGCCATGGCTCACAAGCCCAGCCGCTCCGCGGCATGTGGGATCCTCCCGGACCGGGGCAGGAACCCGTGTCCCCTGCATCCGCAGGCAGACTCTCGACCACAGCGCCACCAGGGAAGCCCTCCACTCTATTCTTGAGCAATGTTTTTTGATTGTTGTATTTTTCAGTTCTACTGTTCTCATTTGTTTTTATTGTTATAGCTTCTAGTTCTTTGTTTACATTTTCTATTTTTCCCATTTCTGTCAAGGAACACATAATTGCTAATTGAAGCATTTATGTGACAGCTTATTTAAAATCCTTGTCTGATCATTTCAATAGATGTTTTATCTCAGTGTTGGTGTATGTTTATTGTCTTTTCTCATTTATTCTGTGATTTCCTGGTTCTTGGTGTCATGAGTATTTTGCCATTGTATTCTAAACATTCTGAGTTATTATATGACTCTGTAACCCATTTAATTTTATTATTACTTTTTAGAAGGAAGTCATCCTATTTGAGGCGTAGTATGAGGACTGGGGGGTTACGTACAGATTTCCATTGGGCCCTACTGACAATACCCCAGCAAAAGTGGGCACTTACATTGTCTCACTGCAGACAGGTCAAGTAGAAGTTCAGCTATCCTATTGGCCCTCCTGACACCTTCCCCCCAAAAGTGGGAGCATTAATATCATTGTGTTGCCTTTTAGTAGGAGTGGAAGTTCATCTCCCCAGTAGATTTCTTGACACAGGGGAGGGGAGAAGTGAAGTGTTTGCTCTCCTTCCTCCCACTTCATTCCCTCTTGTTGACGCCGGGTGTGGGTAGAGGGTCAGCTCCCTGCTGGCCCCACTGACGCCAGGGTGAGAGGAAGAGAACTGACGACTCGCCCTGCTCGTGCCGTCTCGTTCTGTCTTGTTGCCTCAGGGTGGTTCTGGGGATTCAGCACCCCAGTGGGTCTCACTGACACCATGTGTCGGGGGTTAGTGGGGTGCCTACTCCCGCCAACCTGTAACGTCCTATTCTTATTGATGTCCGGGAGGGATGGACGCTAAGTCCCACCATTGGACCCCACGACTGTGTGAGGGCAGCCCAGTGTTAACAAGCCTGTCAGGCACCACCTTTTTTTTTTTTTTTTTTTAATAAGTAAATTTATTTATTTATTTGGCTGTGTTGGGTCTTCCTTTCTGTGCAAGGGCTTTCTCTAGTTGCGGCGAGCGGGTGCCACTGTTCATCGTGGTGCGCGGGCCTCTCACTGTTGCGGCCTCTCTTGTTGCGGAGCGCAGGCTCAGTAGCTGTGGCTCACGGGCCCAGCTGCTCCGCGGCATGTGGGATCTTCCCAGACCAGGGCTCGAACCTGTGTCCTCTGCTTTGGCACTCAGATTCTCAACCACTGTGCCACCAGGGAAGCCCAGGCACCACCTTTTAAAGTCTGTTTGCTAATGGAAAGGGGTGGAGGCTCAGCTCACCACTGGACCACACTGAAACAACCCTGGTGGGGAATCAGAGCGCTGGCTCTTCTGGAGGGCAGGAGTGGGGTGGTGTGGAAGATCAAATCCTACCTTGGCCCAACTGAAACGACAGGACATAGGGGATGGGTGCAATATTCCACTGGCACTTGGCTCGAGTAGTGTGTATATTCCACTGGCACTTGGCTCGAGTAGTGTGTATATTATTGCCCAAACGGTCTTCTGTCTTTAGCAACCCCTTTCCTCATACTTTGGCTAGGGGGAACAGGGTTTTGTGTTTTTTTCTGAAGCTTTTTTGTCTGTTGTTCTGTTGGTGGTTATTGATTGGGGGTGCCTGTAATACCCTCTCCAGGATGTATGGGAAGCAACAGGAAACACAGGGGACTCATCACCATGTTATTCCTCAAGTCCCAAAGTCCCTAGTTAAGTCTGCCTTCTCATTTCCACCTTTCAGCATCTTCCTATGTTTGTTTGTTGTTATGTTCAGGGCTTTAGTTTTAAGTGGGAGAACCTGGGAGAAATGGGCTATTTCATCTTCTTGGAAGCAGAGGTCTGGAGGCCTTTTGATGTTAAAAAGTACTGCTGACTGTAAATTAAAATTTGATGATATACACCTTGCCCTTTAAGAATTATTCTACTAGATGATGTGGCTTCCCAAAGTTGCTACAATTTGATTTTCATACTTCTAAAAGCCAAGTGTTTTGCTGGAGTTGAAATTTAAAGATAAGCAAGAGATGAGGCTAAGATGATCTATGTGGTAACAGATTAAAGTTGGAAACATCAATATACATTCATGTTTAGCTTAATATTGCTTCATATTACCTTAATACACATGGTTATGTAGAGAGATACTTATAGATATGTGCGTATACATGGGTAATGTGCACACATATTATCTCTTTGCTCTGTCAGCTGAGAAGATCTAGAAGCAATGACATCCGAGCAGCAATTAGCACACCCCACACCCAGATCCTGCTGTCTAATACTGTTCTCCACTAAAAAGACCTAGTTATCTTTGAAGAAATAGCTGATTCTAGGACTAGGGCAGTAAATATACAAGATTTATATACAAGACCATCTTATAGTGTCAGAAAGTAAGGAAGTTCCAAAAAAAAAAAATACAGGATGGGGACACCTCAGAGTGGCACAAGAGCCAACTGAAAAGAGTTCACAAGGGTCAGGACTAGAGCAATTTGAGGAACAAAGTAACTAAAGTAGAATTAGATTATAACCCAAAGTGTAAAATAAAAATCCATGAGTTCTTCTGATATAAATAAATAATTGGATACATAAATGCAGGAGAATAGATAAATCTCCAGTGCAAAGGAATTCCAAATAGTTTATGTAGTACTCCATCTTAAGCATAACTCCTTATTCCTTAGTTGTGGGCTGAGCATATTGACTTCCTTCCAAAAAAGTACAGTATGAAAAAGGGAAAACAGTCATCTTACGATGGAGAAACCTGAAAAACACTACCTCAGCCTGGTGATCAAAGTCGACCTCAGCATTCATAATGCATATTCATACTTTGTACACTTGATGTGATCTGACAAAATAACCCTTCTACTCTGTGGTCTTCCTCCCCAAAACCCATAATCCCAATATTATCATGAAAAATGCATCAAACAAATTCTAGTAGTGGGCATCCTACAAAACCCTAACTACTCAAAATTGTCAAGGTCATCCAAGGAAAATCTGAGAAGCTATCAAACCCAAGAGGAGCCTAAGGAAACATGGCAACTAAATGTAATGTGATGTTTTGGATGAAATCCTGGAATAGAAAAAGGACATGAGGTAAAAACTAAGGAACTGGACTAATGTATGGACTATAGTAAATGATAATGTATCAATATTTGTTAACTGATTGTAACAATGTAACATACTAATGTAAGTGGATCATCATAGAGGGAAATGGGTCTAGTGTATATGGAAACACTTCATACTATCTTCTCAAGTTTTCTGTGAAATTAAAACACTTCTAAAAAATAAAGTCTATAAAAACGCTGTGTTGTCTTGTTTTATGATTATATGCCTGTATTTCCTAATGAATATGTAAATTTGCTTTACCTTCCTTGATATTGATATTACAGAAAATACTAAGTAACTCTGAAAGAATTTGTAACTCCAATTCAACAAGCAATAATTCTTGTATTAACTTTTTGGAAGAACCCACTGAATAAATCAAAGCAAATTGTCCTTAAAGGCTGAATTTCTTTTCAGTGTTTAATCTTTTATATGATTAATGCATACCACAAGCAAGATTCTGTTTCAAAGGGCAGAAAACATTGATTGTAGGCGATGTCTAAAGTACAGTGAAATATTAATGCATGATGCTATAACAACTTTAATGTATTTTATGTTTTCAAAATGATGAATTGTTATTTCAGTCAATAAAGTATTCACTTTTATACATTTCCTACCCATCTTTTCCCAAGACACCCACAAGGAAATGATACTATCATCTGACATTAGGCTCATCAATTTAAATTGGAGTTTTTGGTAGCTGTGGTTGCCAATGGTACTGGAATGTGTGATACTTTTACAAATCCTCTCCATGGCAAAATCTGATCCTCACAAGGTAAATCACAGTAGGTGCCTAAAGCCAAATGACATATTGCTTTGTAGCTAGATTACCAAGCATTTTACTTAGAGGCACAATAGAATGTAGAAAAGGCCATTTCTCTTTCTGTCTTTTTCTGCTCAAAGGTCACTCACCATCTTACTTTTTATCAGCCATTTCAGAAGTTTTCCATAAATTTAGACTATATAATGTCACTTAAAGTGAATGTAGCTCAACATTCTGTTTTAGTACAGCTAATCTCACGTTATTTTAGTGGTGCTAAATATGTAAATCATAAGCAAATTTTTGTACTTAACTTTTTTTTTTTTGGATGTGGACCACTTTTTAAAGTCTTTATTGAATTTGTTACAATACTGCTTCTGTTTTATGTTTTGGTTTCTTGGCTGTGAGGCATGTGGGACCATAGCTCCCCGACTAGGGATTGAACCCACACCCCCTGCATTGGAAGGTGAAGTCTTAACCACTGGACCGCCAGGGAAGTCCCTGTACTTAACTTTTAAAAATAATTAAAATAAGCTATTCAACACATTTTTCCTTAAAAAAAAAAAAAAAAAAAAAAAGCAATTCTCCTTAGGCTGGCCCTGGGCACATATGTGACTTTGCCATTTTTTCCATGGACTATTTTCTTATCTGTTCTACTGTGGCACATTTGTTCTACCTTCTCAAAAAGAAGCATTTAAAAATTCCTCTACGCGTTCATGCATTCATACATTTATTAAATAAATCTATTGAACACCTACAGACGGCACAGAAAAAAAGGCAGAAAACTAATCTGGGTTGTACAGAAAGTAATGAACTCAGTTAAAATTTTTGGTGAAAATAGGTATTACACAATCTACTGGAAATTACATTTCATTATGGGGACTCACAGACTCAAGGAAAACCAAGACCTAAATAATAATAAAGTAATAAAAGCACTAGCCATTTACTGAGTGCCTGCTTGTACCTGACTCTGAAACTCTAAAATCATTACGGATGTTCTGATGATTGTCTGATATAATTGTAATCTCCATTTTACAGATGAAAATAACAAGGTTCAGAGACATTAGGTTACTTGCCTAAAGTGAAGTGGCCCAGAAACTACAGAACTGGAAATTGAACCTTAGACTTCATAATGCCAAAGTCTGGGCTTTTAATCACAATGTGTGTGTGAGAGAGAGAGAGAGAGATAGAGAGAGAGAGAGAGAAAGAGAGAGAATGTGTTTAATAGAGAACCTCTGAGAAATGGCAAGAAAACTGCCAGGTATCCATAAAACAATAATTTAGGAGCTTCTTACTATACAAGTAATTGTTAATCATATGGCTGAACTAAGGATCTCTCATTTTTGAACTAAGAAATCAAAAGCTTCCAGAAGTTGAGTCTAAATTTTACACTTACATAAGATACTTCATACAGAATGCTAAAGTATAATAACTAAAGAGCTCTGAAAATACTGGAAGCATTCATATAAGTATGATTTCATAATGTGGATATAGAGGATTTAAGAAATTGGCAGATGCAACTGCAGACTCATTTGTTATCATTTCTGTGAAGGGCAAGATAAAAGAATAAAATGAGAAAAATGTAAAAAGAATGGCTAGCAATTTTAGGTAGTTTGCTGAATCTCCATACTAGGAAAGACTAAGCAAAAAAAAAAATTCTCGAAATATTATTTTGAAAGCACCTACAAGTGTATATGGTCTTTTTATACCAAATAACTTGGAATTATGAACTGTCAAATAAGTCTAATCTTCTCTGATGATAAAATTGCTGACTTTATTTGAAACTATGGAATGAAAAATGAGGTAATAATCAGAAATTCTTAAGAAAAGGAGTAGAAAAAACAAAATTATAAGAGTTATGTTAAAAAATATTTTGAAACACACATAAAATCCCCATTACTGGTACAGAGCTTTGAAAACTTTATTTTGGTTTTAAGTTTTAATAAATATTTATATGTTTACATAATTACTGTCATAAGGAAGACACAATTGTAGGTCAACTTTCTTCATTCTTTCTTTATTAAGCATTATTCTATTTTGCTCCATCATCTTGTAATTATAATAGAGTAACTGTGTAACTTTCTACTAAGTGGATATTTCCTAAACTGTTTTCCTATTGTTAACAATTAAAGGTGTTTCCAATTTTTTGTTATTACAAATGACATGACAATGAGCATCTTTATATAATAATTTTCTGGATTATAAATTATTTATTGGCATAAGCTTCCAGAATTAGAATTAATGTGTAAAACGCTATTAACATTTTTATCTTGCTAGACATTGCCAAATTACTTGTCAAAAGATGGAAGCAAATTATATTGTAAAAATCTTTGCCAACGGAAGACATTATATATAATTTTTGATTTTGCTAAATTAATAAGTTGGAAACCTATGTTCCATTTCTTTGAATTCTTTGATAACAGAGTGCTGCTGGAGGCTGGGAGGGCAGCCATGTCCATGAAGGCTCCCCAGAGTTGGAGCGGGGAAGTGGAAAAAGGTAAAAAAAATATACTAATTGTATTTTCCCTCCATTGTTATCTCTCACTCTCTTCTGCCTCTGTGTAACTTATATCCAGGTAGCTGGAGAAAAATCATGTGGCAGGGCAAATTGGTATTCCAATAAATTAATAATCACCAGCTTCAAATGGATTTTCAAGACTGGAAATATTGCTCTGACTTACAGTAAGCTCTTTCTAATTCTCCTTAAGGACTATTTTCTTAGAAGCTTTACTTAACCTCCATCCTCTCTACTTCCTTCACTCTGAGCTGGTGAGGTGCTTCATAACTCATTAAGAACACAGAAGTCAGTAAACAGTCCACTGCCAAATCCATTAATTCATTAGCATCTGCGTTGACCTTTGTGTTCCCTTTTACTACAGGAGTGAAAGTTAAAAGGCCGTGTGCACTACAGAGAGCATTTCATTTTCCCTCATCTTCTCAAGTACTTCACAGCCCTGCATCTTCTACAGCCCATCTACTCCTTAGGAAGGATTCTTGCCAAAGTTCAACCTCATTCTAGACTAGTAACTCCACCTTAAAATGTTAAAAACTATACGTGAAACATGAAAGCCTCCCTCCTCCCCTAATCCCTGCATATCTTCTTTAGCCAATTCATGTCTGAACTTTTCAAAATGGTTATCTTCATATATTGTTTCCATTTCCTCACGTCCCATTTACTCTATAATTTCCATCCATCTGACTTCTCTCACCGTAATCTCACTGCCCACTGTCCTGAAATTTTACTTATGCAGGTCACCAGCGATCCCCATGTCAGTATAGCCAATGAATAGTTTTTGTCCTATTTCTAGGCTCTTTCCTTCTTTAAAAAAGAAAAAGAATAAGAAACACAAAAACCATTTTTTTCTTCTATGCTTTTACACTCTCATCATCTTCTGTCTTGGTATATTTTATTGGCTTTCTGTGTTTCATCTGCTTTCTAACATTCTATTAGTTTCCTTTATCTCCAGTGGAATAAACCAGTATATGAAGGATTATTCTCAACAGGTAGTTCTCATAATAACGGTTCTAGTAGCAGCAGTCAACGCTCTGTGACGCTTATCACGTGCCAGACACTATCCTAAGACACCGTTTAAATACATATATATAGACCCACACACACACATATATATGAGGGTTTCCTCACAGGCCTATGAAATAAGCCTATTATTATACCCATGTTACAAATGAGAAAACTGAGGCAATGAGAGGCCAAGGTCACATGATCAGTACTTGGTGAAGCCCCGCCTGAGTTAATGCTGGAACTTTAGAGTAGACAAGTTCATAATCTCTCACAGATTGGCCTTAAATGTGAGCAACATTTAATTAATGACTTGTGAAGTATCAGAAAATAATGGAACATTTTAAATTGATTGGGAACTACTAAGTCATGTATCAGTAACTAAGAATGACTCTTATTGAATGAAATTATTTTTCATTATTCTTTTGAAAGGAGAATATTCTTGTGTTAGTGTTTCAGTTTTTTTTCATTCACATATTTATTCATTTATTAGACACACATTTCCTACACACCTTCTATGTGCCAGTGTCTGCTGCAAGCCTTGGAAGATTCAGCGGTGAGCAAAAAATTACAAAGTCCTTGCTCTTAAGCAAATGTCCAGTGGTGGAGGAAGACGGAGTAAACATGTAAATAAATTTTGTACAGCGACAGAAATACGACTGGACAATGGGACGGAGAGGCAGTGAGGAGGCAGGTCTCTTTGGTCAAGATAGTAGTGGTGGCGTTTGAACCGAGACCTTAATGATCAGAGGGAAATTGGTCTGGGTAGAAGGATTAGCCAATCTAAAGCTGGGAGAGCAAGAAGTAGAGCTTGTTGCATCTGAGGGACTGAAAAAGACAACTGTGCCTCGAACGCCATGAAGGTCAGGGAAAGATGTAGTAAGTGACCAGAGCCCATGGTCCCTGTGAGCCTGGCTAAGTAGCTGAAAATTTAATCTCTTTACAATAGACAGCCTTTAGAGGTCAGAAGCAGTGCGATAATAGCATCTGATTTGTGCTTTTTAAAAGACTACTTTGACTGCTGAGTGTCCTACAAAAGCAAAACACTTGTGTCTCTATGAAGTGCAGATAGTAAATTTTAAAAAGCCCAATGAGCTCATAAGCAGTTGGTTTACTAAGTGTAATCATTTATCTTAACTAGACTTCATTAATATAAGCTTGGTGACCTTGAGGCCCTGGGACATATTAGATTAGGGAAACCCAACTATTTTCAAATAGTGTGATTTGAAAAATTCTCAAAATTGTTGGGGTTCAGGAAGATTATTTTATTGCTGGGCCTGGATGGGAAGTTTAGAATAAGAAAAGAAAGTATGATGGCTGGCTTCCATCTATTCTCCCTTTCTGTGGGAGAAATATTGATGGGGTGACTACTTTGCTGTTGACCCAATGCTTAAATTTCAGAGCTAGTTCAATCCAGTAAATATTTGCTGAACAACTATTATATGTTAGGCACCTAGCTGAAACTGGGAATATAAAGAGAATAATTAATAATAAAAGCAGGTATTACTAACAAGAGACAGGCACTGTGCTAATGCTTAACATGCACCATCTCAAGTTACATTAATTTACACACTAACCATATGGGGTAGATGCATTTATTATACCATTTTCCGGGTGAGAAATCTAATCCCTTTAAGGATTCAGTTACTTCTCCAAGGTTACACAGCTAGTTAGGGGCATAGGCAGGATTTGAACTCAGGTCTGGTATCAGCACCAATTCTCTTAGCTATTATGCTCTATAAGGACCTTACTTGAGAAGTTCAGGATTATACATATATGGGTACAACCAACCCTAAGACCATCTGGCAAAACTGGCTGCTTGAGAAGTCCTGGATTTACGTAAGATGCTCTTGGAATGGAGAAGATCGTGAAGGAGGGTCCCCAAAACACACTCTCTATACTAAGGGGCAACAGAAGAGAAAAAGAATTAGCCTACAGCAGTATGATATTGAGGACGAAGAAACAGTATTTTTCTCTTTTGTGAATAGTTATTAAATTATTTCTACTTCAAAATATCAGAAAGAAATCACAGTACTATGGACAGTTTGCAGAGCCACCCTATCTTAGCGTGAATCCTGGCAGGTGTAGAGTTCATAGTATGACCCTGGCACCTAAGTGTAGTTAAGTAAGCTTTCATTTTTCTTTAGCCTTAAAGCAAAGTAGCTTTCTGATAGGTATAATTTAGGAAAGTCTTCAAAGAAAATATTTAAAGTCCACTATCTCAGAGAAAAGCAATTTTGCAAAAGATCTATCAGCAAAAGCAAGGCCAAACACACCAATTATTTAGTGAGACTTGTATTATTATATCATTGCTCATGTTGTTTCTTTATGCATTTACCTGGAAGAAGGCTTTTAATGTTCAACAATTCTCAAAGAGATAAAGACCCACACTGATGTGTCAGAAAGAGCTTTGCCCTGGAATTAGATCAGTTTAGGTTTGGCTACTTACTAGAATTAGGTAACATTCTTAATCTTTCTGAACCTGTTTCCTATCTGCAAATAGGGATAACACTATCTATTACAGAGGGATGTGGTTAAATTAAATGACACATGTAAGTGAAATATATCCTTCCAGACTGAGAACATACCTAGTAAATGTTAAGTGATCTGCAAATATTCTGCTTTCTTGAAATGGATGAAACCTGTTATCATGTTCTTAACCAATGGTCTAAATATCAAGACAATATTTAGTTAAAAGTTATATTTGTTCTTTCACTGTCCATCTGCATTTTAACATATTCTAACATATTCTCCTTGATCAATTGTGTCAATATTAGTAACATTTGTCATTCAAGCTATTACTGTTCATATGTTTAAAATATTTCAATGTGATATAAGTCATTACTCAAAGGGATGCCTAGCTGGCTTTGTCAAAGATTTATTTTAAGTAAAAATGAAAGACACATTTTTCATTTTCACCAAGTTTTATTGAACAGTGTATTCATTAACTGTATGAACTTTGTGGCCAACCCAATACAGCAGCCAAGACATGGAAACAACCTCAGTGATTTTTGTGGATGAATGGATGAAGAAAATGGGGTGCATACAACCTACTATTATTCAGCCGTGATAAAGAAGGAAATCTGGCTATTTGTGACCACATGGGTGGATTTGGGGGGCATTATGCTAAATGAAATGTCAGACAGAGAAAGAGAAATACTTTAGGATCTCATATGTGAAATCTAAAATACTGAACTCACGATAGAAAGAATGGAATGATGGTTGCCAGAGCTGGGGGTTGGAGGTGAGGAAAATGAGTGAAGATGATCAAAAGATAAAAACTTCTAGTTATAAGATAAGTGAGTAATCGTGATGTCATGTACAGCTTGGTCGCTACAGTTAACAATACCGTATTTTACGTTTGAAAGTTGCTAAGAGAGTAGATCTTGAAAGTTCTCATCACAAAAATAAAATTTGTAATTATGTGAATTAAGGTTAACTAAACTTATTGTGGTAGTCATTTCACACTATATATATATATATATATATATATATCAATCATCACATTGTACACCTTGGACAGATACAATATTATATATCAATTCAATCTCAATAAAACTGGAAAAATCTCATTTATAGTTTAGCATAAATATATCAAATGGGTTTCTTGACAAGATTAATAATAACTATAGATAAAAGGAAATAAGATATTGTTGTTGCTGTTGTTTGCTTTTCCAGAGTGCAAAACACTAAAAAGGGGGGAGGTGAGTATGGGCTTGCAAATGCTGCTTCATGGGCCCTAATGCTATGATACAGACATTTAGTCCAGATCTGAAAGAGAACTTGAGTCATTTCAACAAATCTGCAAAACAGTCATGTTCAAACATGAAGAGATATCAGTAAGTTCTTTTTCACACTGCAAGAAATCTGCCTTCAGCTTTCAGCAAAACCTCAGTTTTTGGGTTATGAGGGTAACAGTTCTTAAGCAAGCAGCACAATCCTTCCACCAGTGCTTTCTCCCTATGATGAATAAGTTTTCAGTCTCCCCACCAGTGCTCATCCCTTCTCCCCTTAATGTCTTGGCCAAAATTCAACCATCAGCCCAGAAAACTCCTTCCCAGTTTCACTGCCTGTACGTGACCACGTTATTTCAATCACCTTGGCACATTTATATTACCTACTTCCTAAGGTAGGTATTATATATATGAGATTTTAAATAAAAGAATGCCTGTAAAGTACTTAATGCCCAACTCCTAGCACAATATGAATATTCCGTAACTGCTGACCAGCATTATTATTATATCGTTTCCATTAAAACTAACCTGTACTTTCTTTCACACACCCATGTTCTTTGTCCCCAACTGGGGTAAAGGAAATAAATGAACATTTATTGATTATCTACAGTGAGAGTATAGAATGCAGTGTAGGCTATAGAATTAGTGGTGTTCAAGACTGAAACTGACCTGGATTTGAATTCCAGACCTCTCACTTACTTAGACTTTACGACGCCTCAGTTCCCTTACTGATAATTAGAGATAATAGACATTTCAGGGACCACGGTAAGGATTAAAAATATTATAATGTTTGGATCCAGAAAGGGCATTCATTACCTCATTTAATGTAAACTCTTAGATAATCTGATTGAGTTTTGAGAATCTGATAACGGCTCTGCATCCTTTTGCTATTTGCTAACTATTCATAGCATTTTGCATATAATTCCAGGGCTTTGCTAATATGAAAATCAATCAAAGGCTTTAGTTGGCACAAAGAACTCAGAGAAATTGTTATGGGGCAAGAATTAGAATTCTTCTTGAAATACAGACTATCATCCTGGAGAAGAAAGAACAACATTTTAATGTGGTCAAATTTGGGTCAAAACTATGCACTTCCATAATGGTGTTTCTACCAGGTCTTGATTTGACTGGGATTGAAATTTCTGACATTACTGTCCCCATCACAGACTTGAAAACCTGGCAGACAATCAAGTGCAACCTACAGTTAAAGGTCGCTCATCTAAAAAAAAAAATGGGTATGTTACTACCATTCTGACAAGAGCATTATGAAGATTAAGAAAAAGCACAAATAAACTCTCCTAACACCTGACAGCCAAGTAATACATCTTTCAGCTCTTTCAATTCTTTTTCCTTCTTACCTGCCTTATTTCCTTCCTTGCTCTGAGTTCTCACTGTGTTTCATGTCCCACAATGCTGAAGTCATTGTAATGCTTTTACTCAGAAATCTCATTTAACATTTAGCATAGTAAATAAGAAAGCCTAAGAAGTGATTGAGGTAAACTGCCATTATTACATCATTCTGATAACCTGATTTGTCCAGAAATGTAACTATGTGATTCTCCTTTACTTCTAGTTGCTCACCATTCATGGGCACAAATTGAGTGTATATCAGATATATTAAATTCCTGCAAAATTCTCTGTGGTGTGATTTGGGGTTCTATTTGTGTACCACAGCTTTCCTAAAACTAAACTATTATCATTTCTACTCCTCTTCTGTCTGAAAATCCTCAAAACATAATTTCTAATTAATAGTTATACTAATTTGCATTATAGTCATTCTTTTTTGCTTTTTCTCTGATTATAAGTATCTTCTGATGCTTAAGTCAATCAAATGGGTTCTCTACATATGAGGAAGTTCAAAGAGGAAAGTAGGAGGAGTAGGGTAAGAAGACATTCACACATAGAATTAGTGGAAGCCTTAGCAGTAACAAAGCTCGTGAAATTAGAGCTAATTAATTAGCAGTCAGGAAAATTTCATCATGTGTTGTCATTAATTGGTCAACGAGGGTAATTAGGCTTACCAACAATAGAAAGCAAAGAATGGAAAATCTATTGTTTCTGCCAGCTTCTCCTGCTTGTTATAAGCGTAATTTTCTCCTAGTTTATGAAACAATAACAGTTTGGTATTAGAATTTAAATGCCATCAATATAAGATATGGAGATATGTGAAGCCTACTACACTTGCTTCGTAAACTAGTAGTATAGCATCATAAATTCCACAGTAGAATGATTTAGTTGAAAGATAAAATTCATGCGGAGTACACTATTTGTTTAAACTTCAAAAGAATCAAAAAGGATTGCTACATCTTGGCACTCTCTTCTTTGTAGAATATGTTAGAGCCGGCCTTTTTTTGATTAAGAGCTACTGTTCTGTAGAGAACACTTTTTTCATATTCATAATCATCAGGCAAATCAAGGATCTGACTTCCTTAGAATCAGTAAGTGTTTTTTTCCTCACTTCTTAACAAAGAACAGAACAGCTGATAAGAAAACTAAAATACCTCTTTTTATTGATGTATAAATGATTTACGATATTATATTAGTTTCAGGTGTACAACATAGTGATTCAATATTTTTATAGATTATACTACATTTAATTATTATAAAATGATGGCTATATTTCCCTGTGCTGAACAATAAAATCCCTCTTTTGTTAAAAAAAATAGCAAATGATGGAATGTTAGAAAATTAATTTATTTCCCATGAATAATGATCAATAACTATGGGACACTGGCCCATGTAAATTAAGAGGCTTCTTCTTCCATGTGATTCTGAATACAAAATGTATCCATATTCAGGAATCGTTTTCAAAGTGAATTTTTTTTTGGTACCTTAATAATCATAATGGGTAGTAAGATCAATTTGTTTTAACACTTATGTAGATAAGTGTTGAATATAAAATGATAAAACGTAGGGTCTTTTCACTTTTTAATTTTAACTCTGTATATGAGACAAAGAAAACGAACTGCTTTCTATCATACTGTAGTGTTTGCTCAACTACTACGACCAAAATCCTTGAAAGAGAGAATTACCTGTTTGTGTCCTTTCAGAACAACCCCCTTGCATACCAGGGCCATAAAAAAACAATAGCCTTAGGCTTCCCTGGTGGCGCAGTGGTTGACAGTTCACCTGCCGATGCAGGGGACACGGGTTCGTGCCCCGGTCCGGGAAGATCCCACATGCCGCGGAGCGGCTGGGCCCGTGAGCCATGGCCGCTGAGCCTGCGCGTCCGGAGCCTGTGCTCCGCAACGGGAGAGGCCACAACAGTGAGAGGCCCACGTACCGCAAAAAAAAAAAAAAAAAAACAAAACAATAGCCTTGAGAGACCATTCAAGGAAATCATTGTTATTGATTCATCCCTCAAATAGGACCCAATTGAGCAACAAAATGATGCTGAAGTTTATCGTTTCTTCTCAGTGAATTTATAACTCTGGAAGATTTAAACGTCTTTTCCTAGATGACAGAGGTGGCTTCTATACACATACACAACGGACACATACACACAAATAACATCCTCATGTCCATTTTACATCTGTCATTCCACTCTGAATTCTCCCTGCCATTAACCAACTCAAATGCCACATTATTCAACTCCTTTCCCTTGCTGGTTGGATTGGGTTCAGGAAACAGGGAGTAATTTTAATGTCCTCTTTAGTAAACCTACACCCTATTTATGAACTAAGAGGAAGTAGTTTTGGTTTCTATTTTCTGATATCTTGAGCCTTTCGTATGGTTGCATCTCTCCAACTATATAGCTTGCAGAATTAGTATTATGACTAGAGATGCAGAAAAGTTTTGATGCCTAAGAATGTCTTCTCATCTACTAACTGATGGTTGGCACTCAACTCTCATCCCTTTATCTCGGAATCTCATCCCTTTAGCTTAAATCTTTTTTCCCCATTAAAATTCAAATACTGGTTGTGCTTTAAGATCGTAGTCATTTTTACCTCAGCCTGAATGATCCAAAAGCAAGTTTTGATGATGTGCAAGAGGGAAGAGAACTTGAGGGCATAAGTGTTCTGCAGAGGGTATCAGGGAATAGAGAAGACAGAGCAATAAATAGACTCACAGGGGAAACTCAGAAAGTGGAGCTTGATGAAACAAGCAAACATCACGGTTTTGCTAAGGTCTATTCTAATTAGTTGTTATTCGTGTGTAAAAGTTTGCCTAAAAAGCAGAACCTATGAGTGATTTGTGCCCCTGCATATTACGGATGTATAATATAATTCAAACAGTGCAAGGAACACACAGATTACCACATGGCCTCAGCCATGCTCCATTTTGTAGTCTGCCCACTTTGAGCATCAGAAAATGGATTGTAGAAATCTGGTTCATCTTATTTTAAACTTCTCATTCCCCAAATTTGAAATAGTATTTATGTAAAAACTAGGCTCTTTATAAAGATCGCAAAAACACTATAAAGTATTCATTGAAAAGAACCTAACATTTACTACTGTAGTACATTATGTACAATTTATTGACTATTTCTACTGAATATACATTTATGTATTACATAATCTAACATTTATATTAAGTATAACTATAATATGATTCTTGTGTCAACCTTGACAAAGCTGGTGAAATCCTCTGCTACAAAAATATGTCTCTGCCTTCTATTTTTGTTTCAGTATTAGTTTCCACATTTGCCAGCAAGATACTTTTCATCCTACTAAACTAATAGGCCACTTAGTTGAATACTGGATAAAATACAAATTGCAGAGAATTCTCCATTTTTGTTTATAATTTTAAAAATTTCAACTAAAAGTGCAAAGCTTTTATCAATTTCTGTAGCTTGCTCTCTTCCTAAACCTACTTGCTTCTTCCATCAATATTTAAGTTTCTGGTTTTAAATAACTGTGACTCTCCCTTAATGTGTTCTCTGTTAAAGGCTTTCTCTCCCTTTAGAATTTTTAGTAGGAGAAGTGGTATTTTTGTGGGAAGAAAACTGCATCTTCTCTACTACTCAGCTGTCAGGACTATAGAGCTACATCCTCAGTTGTATAATCAAAAACCTGGCCTGGCATCAACTAGTGAGATTAAAAACCACTTTTTCAAATTCCTTGCAATTAAAATATTTACATCAACTTCTCTTGGTTTTAACAATAGAATATAGAACCCAGTGTGGGTGTGGCTCATGATTCTGCTTCTCTGACTCATGATCTTAGACTTCTTGCTTCCAACTTCCTAATGAATGTGCCCTTTAGCAATTGCTGGGGGCCAGGTTTGTTTACTGCTACTCCTTTCCAACAGTTCAAGGCCATGAGGCATCTCTTGAATGTATTTCTTTGCTACAAAGTATTTCTCTCCCCTGCCCTCACCCCACTCTCAGGTTCTGTTGCTTATTTAAGATTTGCATCTGTAAAGAGTCCTTTGGGTTTATTTCCTTGGTGGACTGGCTGTCTTCCAAGATTTTGTTGTTAATATCGTCTGACATTTTAAAGATGACCTTTCGGTGTTGTTATAAAACTTCTCAAGGAAAGGAAAACAGAAGTGCTCATCTAACCCTCTTCTAAAGACTATGCAAAAAAGCCAGTTGTTTTAAAACATTATGGCTGGTGATATAAATGCCTGCAGCATATTGTATCTACACCTGCATGTTTTTAACTTCCAGAAACTAAAAATCACCTCTGCAACATGCAATCAGCCATGAAGAAAGAAAGAAACAAACAAAAACCCAGTATTGAAAATTTTCTGCCTGATACTTGAATGTATTGGCGAACAAGCCTGCTACTTCTAGTATTTACATAAAGACAGTAGTCAAATAACCAATGCAGTAAAACAAACAATTCTTCTGTGAGAAAAAAGAATGATGCTACTTAGAGTTGATGGACATGAACTTTAGGAATTTTAGAGCTGAAAATAATCTTGGAGGCCTCCTTTTAGAGATAAGGAATATGAGGTCTATGGTGGTTAAGTGAATTGTCCAAGCCAGAGATGGGACTAGGGTCAAAGTTGAGGTCTTCTGCCAGGATGTTGAGCTTACTCTTTGAACTTGCTGGGTGTTTACATATTGCATCAACAGAGCCCAAATGTACTGGATTTTCTTCCATTTACTAATAGAAGGAAGTTAGTGCCTTTACAGGTATTGTTGTATAAAATCAGTCCATTCAGCCAAAAATTAGTCAATCTAGGAGTCCCAAAGCGGCAATGCTTTGCAGGCTTTTTCTTTTCTTTTCTTTTTTTTTCCACTGGAAATGGGAATTAGATAGATAATGCATGTTTGTGTGTATGTATGTATACATACATATATATATATATATATACTTATATCTTGTTCAAATTTAAAAGAATACAATTTTTATAGTCTACTTATGTATGACATAAAAATAGAATATCGTTAATCAAATACATTTGCAGTATTTATTTTTGTAAGTAACTTCCTTTCTTTATATATCTATACAGTTTTAAAGATAATGGGACAACACAGAAATATTCATTTTCAAGCTAACACTGATAAATAATGTTTTGTAAGTGCCCTAAATTATGTAAAGACTAAAAGTTCCATTGTTCTATCTATCCTATGGAAAGTGGTTGATGTTTAGCTATGAAATAATGTATCAATCTCAGGAAACAATTCTTAGGTTAAAAAACTCATTTTCCCTATGATGTCCTTTCACAAAGATTTAATTCAAAGAATTTGCCTTTGTAAGATCTCCATCACTTTTCACCATTGTTCCCATGCATGTTCCTGTTAAGAGTGCCTGATTCTGTTGCTAAGCAACCTTGCAGTCTTGTTGGGTCATGATGGTGAACTAATAATTATTTAAAATGTGTCTGCTTGGATAGGGTCTTTTAAAGAATATCGTGATACTTTTGTGTAAGAGGCTGGGTAAGAGGGTTCTTCATTTCAACTTACAGTTGTACAGGAATATAAGTGATAGAATGATGTTTTCCAGAAGAGTTGGAAGAATGCCAAGAGTACACTAAAAAGCACTAGCTCTTACTTCCTCCTGTTATGCTTTTTTTCTAGAAAAGGGTAAAAGTCAGTCAGGTGACGTCAAGAAATTTAGCAAAGGATTTCAAAGAAATAAGAGGAACATCAATATTCCTTTCATTGACTAGATTAAATTATTGTTTTTCCTTCTCATCCCAAATTCTTAAGAAAAATTGTCAAGCCATATTATGTTGAAAAATAAGTCCCATGTAAGCGAGACATGGGTATTTGAATTTTATCAGGCTTCCAGATAAAACTAAATTGTTGATTAAATCCTCTCCATCCTGCTTGCTCTTGTCCCAGACATCCCTCTCCAGTTCAGGAATATCCTCCTTTAAATAGCTTATTTAACCATATGGGACTGATGCCAGTAGCCTTAATATTTTCTGTACGGTATACTGGGATATATAAGGGGACTACCATCATATCTCTAGCATGTAGTGAGAGTTGGTAAATAGCATTCCCAGTGTGTATCTGGAAAAACAAAAAGGGTGTTCCTTTAAACAATCTTTTTTGGTGATAAAGCAAAGAATCAAAGGTATTTCATTACTAAAGAATCAGAGAATGTCCTAACTCTAAGAGAAGAGCACTTCTAACGTCATCTCAATATCCATCCAATCCAGAAGCAGAGCTGATGGTGCCACCAAGAGACAGAGTCTCCTTGTGGTGACACCACCTTCAAAAGTTTTGGAAGGTACCCCCAAACATCACCCGTTTTCTTTACACCCTTGCTTGTCTCTAGTATTTAAAGATACATCTGATACTTATTGATTCTATTTATATTTTGAGGGTGATACCTTCCTAGGGATATCATCTCATATGCAAAGTTAAAAGTATTGATCATTTTTCTCTCCTAAACTTAAACTATTATAATTTATGTTTAAGGCAGCCACGTTTAATAGCTTTATGACTTGGGGCCATAAAGGTGAGTGTTTCAATCTTGGTTCACTGTTCTGTAGGTGGTATATGGCCACTCCAGGAATCAGTTTTCTTACTTATAAAATAGGGTTTGCAGTGCTTTCTTCACAGATAAACGATTCAATTTGACATGCTAACATAGTGTCTACCATATAGTGTACATTAAATGTGAGCCCTCTTTCCTATCTCCACTGGGTGTGGCCAACTTCTAGTTTTCTAGGATTTACTAGAAAATTTCATACCTTCTAGGAATATATGGCTTCTGATCATATTCCCTTACCATCTTCATTTTACTAAACTAAAGGCTCTTAAATTTTTTGTAATTCCCACATTCTTATTTCCTATCTCAGTTACTTTTCTGTTAATTTTATAGAATTCAGTTTATTTTAGCAGGCATTCATTGAGGTAAGGGGAATTACAGTAGGTCCTATGGTTACAAATGTAAACAGGATCCCTGTTCTCAGGTACCTTACAGTCTAGTGTCAAGAGTAGTAAACAGACAAAAAAATTGCAATTTGACCCGATAAATTCTGTGATATTGGTAAGCCTGTGACAACACAAGTGAAAGACCTAAATCAGATTAGGGAGGATGGGAAATTAAAGGTAAAGGAGCTGGTCGTACTTGTAGGCTTTTCTCTAGAGTTGGCAAACATCTGTACCTGTGTTCAAGGTTTAGATTGACCAAGACAGCCTTAACATTCCTTTCAGCTTAATAAAACTTTAGACAGGTTTCTTCCTGACTTATAGGCCCTTGACCTCCCCTTATTGAGAACATTTACTCTAAAAAACATGCAAATTCTTTTTTCACCCCTTTGACACGTAAATCTTCTTCTAGTAATCTTGCCAGATTTACAACCCAGGAATGTCTTTCTCACGGACATGGGAGCCATTTTTCGAAATGTAATCATCAAGAAAGATAGCACCGCATTCTCTGTGGGAGGGCAAGAGTCTAACTTCAATAAGTGCTGATTAGCAAACACAGATGGCCTAATCACATTAACCAGTCTCCTCCTAATGTCCTCCAGTAGTACCAGTCCACTAGCTCACTCCAGAATTGATAAACTGTCCCACCTTTTGTTTCAGCAGAGTTTAGTCCAATCTCTCTCTCCAACTGCAATCGTTTTCAATCAACTTTCCCTTGCCTGTTTAAGTCTGTCCTTGGACAGGATGCATCCAGGTTGTGTACAAGGGGAAAAAACGGATTTTTGCCCAATAATCTACTCACTGATGCCTGGCACTTGGTCAACTTTTGTAATTGCTGATTAAAATAAGTCCATCATGTCAATGTCTAGGGGGAAATGTTTTCAATGGCTCTAAACACTTTGAGCAGTGATAAATGAAATCTCTGAGTTCACCATCTTCTAACTGGAACTAGAATTATTTTTCCAAAAATATATTTCTTTACACTTATGCACAAAATGAGTCTCTGCCTCAAAGAGACTCTGAGCAGGCTCAAGTATCCACTCGTCCTAATAGCTTTATACTCATTCTTTTGGTATTTCAATTATCTCAAGTGTTCAGAATCATGAATAAAGTTGGGAGCAATTCGTGAGGATGTTAATCAAGTATAAATTACTCAACAAGGGCTCCCCTTATTATACTCTCCATGAAGCTCTCTAGAGGATCAGCTCAGGTACTGGCCTCAGGCACAGTCTAGATTGAGAGAGGATTTCAAATAATTGATGGTTTTAGCCAAAATTTTGAATTCTAAAAATGGATGGAAATTTGGAAATTCTAAATCAATCATAGCAAATTACAAATTATCATCAAGAAAGACTGCATAATAAAAATTTCTAAAGGTTACTGTAGAAATTAAGCTTAAATTCAAATTTCATTCTAAGGTAAATAAAAATATGTATTCCATTTTCTTTTTTCATTATAAAATTTATAAAACCAGAATTTTCCTTCTAATGTGCACATTTGGTGTACTTGCTTTTTATTTCCAAAAAAAGTTTCCCTAACTTAAGGACATATACAACATACGGTACCTTAGAATTAAGGAAATATGGGAGAATGATTTTGATTACCTCCTCATGCTACATGAAAATTCATTACTTCAAACTTTCTTGAACAGTTTTTTTAAAAGATGCCAGTTACCTAACTCATACAAACACCCATATACATATGTACATCTTTCTTGTTGGGGAACAGACTTATATTAGTGTAAATAAGTGGTCATTAAAGTTAATGTGTTCATTTTATATAGTTATAATTTAAGATATAGTAGAAATTCGTTTGAATATGATATATACCTTTTTAAAATATATTAGAAAATATATTAGAGGGCCTCCCTGGTGGCGCAGTGGTTGAGAGTCCGCCTGCCGATGCAGGGGATGCGGGTTCGTGCCCCGGTTTGGGAGGATCCCATATGCCGCGGAGCGGCTGGGCCCGTGAGCCATGGCCGCTGGGCCTGCGCGTCCGGAGCCTGTGCTCCGCAACGGGAGAGGCCACAACAGTGAGAGGCCCGCATACCGCAAAAAGAAAAAAAAAAAATAAAATAAAATAAAATAAAATATATTAGAGACTTATAGAACCACCTCACAGTGACTATATTTGTCCATTATGAGGTTTAGAATATACTTTACTACTTAAATGAATTGAGTATGATATTTTATCATTATACCTTTGCTTTTATCATATATTGTGGATGTAGAGTCTTTGGTCAGAAACATACCCTCTATATTATAAAAACATCATTATAGAAAAATGTAGTATTCTTTTAATATATAATTTAACATGAAACTAGGACAGATTTTCAGCAAAAGAAGGGAGCTGCATATAGTTGGCTTTTACTGGCAGGCCTCTTTCTGCCCAGTAATTACCCAGTCTTTACATACATGTTACAGTTAGTTCAGTGCTTTTAAGGAAATCCAGCTTTCTTTGCTCTCTGATCTTTTCTTCTCACAAAATACTTAGCAAACACATAGCTATTAGCTCCATAGGAACTGGTTGTATACATCAGTATTTTTCACAAGCCCACTTAACCAAGGTACCAAGTAATTTGACTAGAATCCAAACCAAATCAGTTGAAGAGCTAAGTGTGCAAAAAATCCTGTAACACACTAGATTCCAATGAGCCACAGTTTTATTAACACTGCATCACTTAGCAAACTCAGATGGGGTCTTTGGGTCTTTATGTTGAGTTTCTTTAATTGGCAAATGCTTAAGAGCACACTTTATTTATTGATTGATTGATTGATTAAAGAATCATCTTTTTTTTTAAATTTATTTATTTTTGGCTGTGTTGGATCTTCGTTGCTGCACGTGGACTTTAGTTGCGGGGAGTGGGGGCTACTCTTCGTTGCGGTGCGCGGGCTTCTCATTGCGGTGCCTTCTCTTGTTGCAGAGCACGGGCTCTAGGCACGTGGGCATCGGTAGTTGTGGCGCATGGGCTTAAGTTGCTCCACGGCATGTGGGATCCTCCCGGACCAGGGCTCGAACCTGTGTCCCCTGCATTGACAGGCGGATTCTTAACCACTGCGCCACCAGGGAAGTCCCTAACAGCCCACTTTAAATGCAGTTACACAATGACATCATGATAAGAAATGCTATAGGAATATAGGCATAGAAAAAAAATTATCATCACTCACATATGCCCTGAGCATTTTCTGCTGGAGAATCTGAACTTCAGAATGAGGGTACTAATATATTACCTGCTTCTGATAGTAAGTTCTTATCACTTGAGAAATATCATTAAACGTTATATCTCTGCAGCTTAATCCTTCTTAACCTGAAATATACCTTTAGAAATAATATTTTAACAGTTTGAGAAAATTCAGCTATTACATAGCTATTTACCTAAATATTTACGTGAGATAATTATGAAAGCATTCTATTAATAATTTTTTGAAGACATTGTAATAACAATTTAGTCTTAGAATTTTAGAAAAAAAAATAAACCAATAAAGGTACTTCTTCTGGTTCAAACTGTACAAATGAAAATTCTGAAGCTAAGTAAATTGGGCAAAGTATGTTACTGTTTCATAAGTTAATGGAAGTAAATTTATTTATTAAATTTTTATTTATTTATATTTTCATGGGTTTATAACACATAAGGTTCATGTGTATAATATTATATTTTGACATTTATATAAACTACAGTGTGCTCACCACCAAAAGGTTGTCAACTGTCATCATATTGTTGACCCCCTTTACCCATCTTGCCCTCCCTCCACCCCCTTCTCCTCTGCTAACCACTACTCTGTTCTCTGTATCTACTTGTTTCAGTTTGGTTTCTTCATTCATTTTGTTTTGCTTGTTTTTATATGCCACATATGAGTTAAATCATATGGTATTGGTCTTTCTCCATCTGGTTTATTTCACTTAACGTAATACCCACATGGTCCATCCATGTTGTCCCAAATGCCAAGATTTCATCTTTTTATGGCTATTATTCCATTGTAAGTGTGTGTGTATCTTCTTTATCCATTCATCCATCAGTGGACACTTAGGTTGTCTCCATATCTTGTCTATTCTAAATAATGCTGTGATGAACACAGGGGTGCATATATCTTTTCAGATTAGTGTTTTTGTATTCCTTGGATAAACACCCACAAGTGGAATAGCTACATCACATGACAGTTCTATTCTTAATTTTTTTGAGGAATCTCCATGTAATTTACCATAGTGGCTGCACTAATTTACATTCCCACCAAAAGTGCACAAGGGTTCCCTTTTCTTCACTTCCTCTCCAGCACTTATTTCTTGTCTTTTTGATAATAGCCATTCTAATGGGTGTGAAGTGATATCTCCCTGTTGTGTTGATTTACATTTCCCTGATAATTAGTGATGTTGAACATTTTTTACATGCTTGTTGCCCATCTATATACCTTCTCTGGAAAAATATCTATTCAGTTTCTCTGCTCATTTTTTAATTGGATTGTTAGCTTTTTTGTTGTTGAGTTGCATGAATTCTTTATCTATTTTGGATATTAGATACATGATTTGCAAATATCTTCTCCCATTTGGTAGGTTTTCATTTTGTTGATGTTTCCTTTGTTGTACAGAAGCTTTTTAGTTTGATAATAGTCCCATTTGTTTAGTTATGCTTTTGTCTCCTTGCCTGAGGAGGCACAGGCAGAAAGATATTGCTAAAACCAAAGTCAAAGCGAATACTGCCTATGTTTTCTTCTAGGAGTTTTATTGTTTCAGATCTTACATTGCAGTCTCTAATCCATTTTGAGTTGATATCTATGTATGGTATAAGATAGTGGTCTAGTCTCATTCTTTTGCACGTGGCTATCCAGAAAAACTAAATTTAGATGCTCTCCATCCTTTCATCAAATTTTAAACCCATTCAGATTAATCTGCAAAACTTTATCAAGAGGTTTGAAGGTAGAGAACTTTTTACTGTCTAGCTGATTTTTAAGAGTGATTAGGGCAGATTTAGATATCAAATTACTGCAAAAAACGTTCTGGCTAGTCCATGTCAGTCACTTTCCTAAATTTCAAGGTTATTGATTGCTCAACTTATCTTATGACTTTAAATTTGAAAGCCTCAAATTAGCAACAAGTTTTCATAGGATTCAAAGCAGTAGTGGTTTTACAGAATGATTCTATTAAATTAATCTTTCCTCATTTGAAACATACATGATTAAGATACATATTAATTTATTCAGAAAAGTCATACATTTTTTCAATGGAAAAACTCTTCCCTTCTGTGCTCCCTAGGGCTATTTGTGTGCAAAATTTAACAAATATTGGTTCAACTCTTTTTTTTTTTCTGATTCAAAACTTCAGCATGAGTGATGATTAGTTGGATGGCTAACGAGACAGTAATCTCCTCAAACATCTTTTAACCCACTTACCCAGAAGACTGAATTCTTCTTTAAGAATCTGAGGTTTAATTTTGTGGTCAAACGTTTAGAAGTGGAAATAGAACTCAAAGTTCCACTTGACTTATAACGTGAGTTCTGTCCTCAGCAGATGGTTAAAAAGGTTAGCTCTACCAGTGGCTTCAGAAAACATACAAAAGGTGTTAGCAGAACCATGATATTTACAGTACATATTTGATTGTTTCAAGAACTGAGCGAACAGGTAGTACTTGTAAGGGCAATCAGGTACCAGTTTCAATGGTCAGGCCTGAACTGCAGGGGTTTCCCACTCCGCCCGCTGCTTGTTAATTCTGGCTTCACTCGTTATGCCTCCTGATGCTGCCACACAGCTCCTTATTTTGAGGTAACAGGTGATCTGACTATGCTTTTTTGTTTGTTTGTTTCTCTAACGTTACACAGAAAGCTAGAGTCAAAAGTGTGTGTGTAGTCTGAGAATGATACTTTGGATATATTGCTATTTATGATAAGCCCAGACTTACATGTTTACCTCGAACTGGGAAAAAATTGCTAACTAGAATATCCCCCGTAAAGGTAATTACTGACAATGTCTTCCTCCTTAACCACATGGACCTATATCAAGGCTGCTTATCTGTGCAAGATACCAAAGTTGTTACCACAGGACTATGCTATCAGAAGCAGATTTTCTGCCAGTGGGCTGGGCCAGCTTTTGCAAACTACAGGAAACCTGGGTTCATAAAATAACCTAAGGGACACTCCTGGTCTAAAC
This sequence comes from Mesoplodon mirus, assembly GCF_964341445.2. Classification (NCBI taxonomy): domain Eukaryota; kingdom Metazoa; phylum Chordata; class Mammalia; order Artiodactyla; family Ziphiidae; genus Mesoplodon; species Mesoplodon mirus. The sequence goes on from NW_028295048.1 coordinate 155,923, forward strand.
TCAAACAGAATGGGGTTAATACATAAATCCTTGCAGGAAGTTTGGACACTGAAATGATCTCTCACTGAGGATGGTGATTCAGCTTAACAAATGAGGCAATGAGACTGATGGAATACGCCCTTTCCAAGGAAGAAGTTACAGTGATTTCCGTTGATACTATCAGTATTTCCACAGTCCTGTTTCCAGGAGGTTATATATAGTATCACAGAAGAACCCTGAGAACAGATAATCAAGCCTTCATTATAAAGAATCAGAGAAATATATTAAATGTCTCTTAACAAGGAGAATTGAACGTTTTTACTTATAATAACCATTATTATCATTATAGAATTATTATATTGTTCTTAATATTTTATTATTAAATAAATATTATCTGCATGGAAGGCAGATTGGCATCACATACGTGTTACGGCACTGAAAACTAATCAATACACACACACAAAATAATGTGCTAAGGCTACACTAGGGAGTCTCACTTCTGATCTCAAGGTTATGCCAGTTTATCCCAAGTTCTCAACAAAACTCTTTATCAAACTTATTGTATCTTATCCCTCACTGCATCAGAACTGTTTCAAAAGGGATCTTGTTAGTCATTTTCCTTAAAAAAAAAAAGAGAAATCCAAGTCATGCCTTTTCTATGAAATCTTTGGAGGTTGCTATGACAATGTTATTTGTAGCTCAGCCCACAATTCATATTCTTCAGCTTTTACCCAAAGTAAACTGGTTCTGCTTGCTAGGTATCATCTTCTAAGTCTCCAAGAGATATTGCCAAAGTTTTCTCCAGAGACTGGGATTGGAAAAACGACGGCATTATTAAATGCTGCACTTTACAAAAATCATTTCTATTTTGAGCACCCTAACATAGTTATCTTCATTTTGATTAATCCTTTTTTTTAAACAAGGATGTACATTTTTACATGGTTGCAATTACAGCAAACACAGGGTTTTGTGTTATTCCTTCACTATTTCCAATAACGAAAGCATTTTTCATATATTACAATTGGGGGATTATTTTAATGTTAAAGAATATATGATATTTAATGGATACAATCTATATTTAATTTAATCAGATTCCTATTACTAGCCATTTGTCTTCATTTTTTCCTTATTACAGATAGATTCACAAATAACATTATTGTGAATATTTTTTTCCTCTACAGAATTGTTTCTTTGAATGAGACAGGGGTTATGGTTGTTTGGCTTGTATCGACAGTATTTATAAAAGTGTAAATCTGAATGTGTTTAGGTGAGGCAAGTACAGTAACCTGTATTCCTATTGCCTTCCCCCCCAGGCCAACATGGCACATTTAGATTACTTGCTTGACCCTGAAAGCATGTGAATTTTTGACTCCTGGATTACTGGGTCAAAGGCGTAAGTATCTTTATGACTTTCAATAACAATGATCATTTAACTCTTCTAAACCAGTTATACATGTATTTCAATGTCACCAACTTTCATTTATTTGAGTACTTTCCAAACCTTAGGTGCTGTATACGCATTGGGGACACAATGATGAAGACAATGAACAGGGAGTTACAATGCAGTCTGAATTAATAGAACTTAGAATAGGGTACTAAGGGAACCCATAAGAGGGGCAGAAACAAGTCTTCTCCAAATCGGGTCATTACATGGGGAAGTGGTGGCAAGTAGAAGAACGGAGGAAGGAGAGAACTCCAGGCAAAGAGAGCACCACATGCAATGGCCTGGAAAACATAAGGCAAGCATATTTTAAGTATTATGAGAATGTAGAGGGTGAGGTTAGTGTTGAAAGACATGGATATATATGAAAAGGCATATATATATATGATTTTGTAACGTAGTCATCATTAGGTATCATTTAATAATTTTTTTGTCAAATTTATTAACTATACAAACATGTTATACATGGAAAGTAGATTTAATATGCATCACATCTAAGAAAATCCAATTCCTGACATAATCAGCTGAATGAAAAGTGACAGAGATTAGAAAACTCCCCAGCACTTGAGAGAAGAGAGGTTTGTGCAGTTTGATGGCAGCACAGGCCCATGTGTAGGAGAAGGGGAGGTGATGGAGCAGCAGGGATAGGTTAGAACAGTTGGAGTGCCTGGAGGGCCAGGCCAAGGAGTTCACTTTGTATTAACTCAATGGTCAATGAAATTACCTAGCAATTTTAGAGGAAACAAAATTATAATTAAAACTGTAGAGGAAACACTAATTCCTTTCACTAAAGCAAATTCAGAACATCCTGGTGTCAGCGCTGGAAAACAATCTCCAGGTAACTGAAGCAGGAAAACCACATCCATTTAGGGGTTCTCTCATTTTCATTATGACTGCTACCACCATAGCAGCCTCTAGGCTTCCATTCTAACACTTTTGTCCAGGTATGGAGCAATCAAAAACATCTCGCTTTGTTTCACTTTAGTACAAATGATATAGAAAAGACATCAAAAGAATTTATTAAGTGATAAGAGAGAATAACTGGGAAACAGAGTGTGTATGAAATATATAAACAGTCTAGTTTACAAAGAACTACTTTATTCTTTAGAGAACACTGTTAGCCCATAGTCCATGTTATTCTACATTGGACACCAAGTATCTCTTAAACCTATGAAATAATATGTAAGACATTATGTGCATTTATATAGTCTTTGTATAAAGGATGTGATGGAAGAGGACCTCTACCAATAGATAGGAAAGAAATTCTTGCAATTGTCTGTTATGCAAGCCAAAAGCAGATGGGGTAATTTGCCAGAAATAATACTATAAGGGATATAAGTAATTTGGTCCAAATACACCGCTCTCTGGGTTGCATTATTCAAGAGTAAATTTTAGAATGTCTGGAAGGAGAGGTCTTACCCAGTGTTCGAGACATATGAGGTCTCTGAGAATTTCTCTGAAATCACACTGAACATCTTGTGTACATGAATATATATATATATATATATATATATATATATATATATATATATATATATATATACCTCCAGGTATATCTCCTGGGAAGTCTTTAAAAGGCTCATAAGCTCTTTTATGGCACTTCTTCATTTCACTTCTGTGCTGGGCCTCCCCATTTATGAAAGCAGAAGTTTCAGCCTCGGAGACTTTGGGCACAAGTCAGCAGGTGGTGACAGCTTTCTCTTCCAACACTGCATCTTTTAAGCATTCTTAAGAAAGCAAGCAGCCATCAGTTATGAACATCATTCAGGTGACGTTCTGTATGTATGAACGGCATTTGAGATTAAAAGACGGGGAAGAGATGGGAAGTGAGTAGACATGAGACTATTATAGGGCTCAGGAGAAAAGTGGCAGAATCTAATTACGATGGGATGAGTGGGAATACAGAAATGAGGATGGGCAGAGGATGCACATCTTGGTATTTGGTATATGCCGCAGGGTTTTTTTCACCAAGTTGTCATTCTGTGTTTGGAAAACAAAATTGGGGGAAAAATGAAATCAAAGAGTAAGTCAGTGCTTGGCATATAATAGGAATGTAATAAATTTTGGAAAGACTCACACTACCATGGTGAAACTTTTAGTATTAAACATATATTTAGTATTAAATATATATTCATTTGCAGAACAGACAGTAGTTGGACTTTTATATTAGTAATATTTACAATACTTCAACTTCTGGTCATCTTAAACAAGTTCAGTAGACCACTGATCGTTGTTGCAGTAGAGTTCTGAAGGTTTAATTTTGAGACGTGAATGAGAAATGAGGTCATGGCATAGATGCAGACAGGCAATGAAACTATAAAATTGGTAAGCTCGGTCTATGAGAACCTATAGGAGCAAAGAATCTGAAAAAGAATAGATATATGTATATGTATAACTGAATCACTTTGCTGTACACCTAAAACTAACACACTGTAAATCAACTATACTTCAATAAAATTAATTTATTTTAATTAATTAATTAAAATTTAAAAATGGTAAGCTTGGTGAACTGTAGTTGACCTCGTTCAGGAAAGTAGAAGTGGGCACTGGTTCTGGAGGATACAGGAGTGGTTTGCATAGAGAGAGGGCCAACTTTACTTCCTAACAGTAAGTTAAAATTAGGGGAATGCAGAGATCATAGAATAATAATCAGAAAGTGGCATAAATGTAAAAAGCAGTCTGGCTCTTCTTATACTAGAGAAAGAGAAAGGTAAATTTGTGGTGGAGATGGTAGGGGAATCATTTGAAATAATCCAGATTTCAACTGAAGTGAAGAGGTCAGAAAATATTAAGGATAAATAAAGCTTAGTTTATTCATTAGGAACATGGAAGTTAGAGTTAGTAAAAACCAGTCTCAAAATGATAATTCTCTAATTTGATAATTCTGAACTAATCAGAAAAAAATATGAACTATAGTGCACATTAAGTCAATGTTGAGGAAAACGATGTATTTATTTGAGTACAATTCAGTTGTTATTTTACAATGCTTTAACAAAAGTACACGTTAAATACATCGAATTTTATATATACTGTAAGTATACTTTTTAGCATAGAAAATTACAAAATTATCTAATCACTTAAAAGAAAATAGCATTATATCCTTCTCACAAAGTTCTGAAATTAAAGAAAAAAATTATGAAGATATCAACTATTCACTGAAGTTTCTGAAATAATCAGAAAGCTTGAATCAAAGAGAGATTACATTTAAGGAGGATGTGTTATTGTTTAATTCAGTGGTTAAAGAAATAGAAAAATTAAATGGGAGCACTTTTCTGTTAAACTTTCCCCTCTGGAGGCTGGTATAAATAAGGGAGCTGGTATGGACCCTCCATTTCCCTTGAACAGGTGTTAACTTCTTCCTAGAGGGTTTAACTTCATGGTTAAGAGCATGGCCTCTGGGCTCAAATCTTTTGTGCCTGAATCCTAGACATGTCACTTGTTAAGTTTGCAACTTTTGGCAAGTTTCTAACTTTCTCTAAGTCTCAGTATTTAACTGTGTAATGTGGATAATATTTATGAGGGTTAAATGCCACTGACAAACGGTAATTGGTATACATTTAAGCGTTCAATAAATTTGTCTATCAGGAGGAGTTTGGACATAGAGGGAGATGGTAGATAGATTCTGAAGGGAAATGTGAGAATTCGTTTAGAATGAACAGTTTCAAGGAAGATAACAACTGAAACGGGGGTCCTCCTTCCCATTCAGCTGCTAGAAAAAGAGGTGTGTTTAACAGGACAGAGAAAACAGGTTGAAAACTGGTGGCCCTGTGGGCACTGGAGTAGGGGAAACATGTTAGAAGTATTTCACACACAGACTGAAGAAGCTAAATACTACACATCCAGCAGAGCTGTGGATATCTACTTCAGTATGTCTGTGGGTCTATCTGTACAATGTTTCTCTTGAAAAGTCAGCAAGCGCTGTGAAGACAGAGCTCCAATCCTCTCTGACACTTGTTTAGGGGAGGGGCAGCAGCAGAGAAATCTCAGAGTGGAAGACAACCTACAAATACCTGCAGGGACATACATGACTACTTGCCACTTTCCTCCTGGCATCAGAGCTCTCAAAGTAGTTTATCCCCTTTCATTGCCTTATTCATTCCCTTCATGCATCTTCCACAATCAGGCTTCTGTTTCACATTTTTTACTTCATTTTCCTCTGTAATGTTGTCATTGCAAAAATGAAGTGAACTTGCCTCAATCCTCTTCCTTCTTCTCCTCAATAAACTATGAACTGGTAAATATATATCTTCTCTTTCTCTTATCGAGAAATCCACCCTTTAGGGCGTGAAATCCTACAATGTGTAAGACAAAATTGTTCTCTTATACTTAACTGTGTATATATAAACCTTTGCATTCATTATATACATTTATTATATTCAGTTGTTATTCATAATATATTTATTATATTCATATATATATATATATATATATAAAATGAATGTGAACATCAACTTTATCCCCTTAAATTTAAGCCCTCCAGGTAATAAATATTTTTGTCTTTATGAGCTACATAGGTCTGTAACACATATTCTTTCTTTTTTTCCTTTTTTCTTTTTCTTTTCTTACAACCTTTTCAAAATGTAATAACCATTCTTAGCTCAAGAAGAGATTTCACCTTTAGGCCATAGTTTGCTTACTGATGCTTTAAAATAAATAACTCTGAATTTGAGAAAAATACAACAAAACTCAATAATCAGTTATTCATGTTGGCTATGGTCCACTTTAATGCAAGTGAGCGACAACAAGTACTACGGTGAGAATATGCTTATCGGTTCCCAACACATCTGAGGAGTGAAGGTAAGTTGTGTGAAAGGAAAATAGAAATGGAGTCATTACTGGTAGGGAGAGCTCTCTCACATGGAGCCTCTGAGGAAGCCACTGAGGAAGTGTGACTTAGGCACATCTCAGCCGAGATGGAATCTGAACTTTGACTACCTATTGCTTTGACACAGGCATCCAGAGCATCTGTCCACGTTCCAGAAACTCAAGATACTTACCGGACTCTTACCCTAAAATAACTTGTGACAGAGAATCCCTTAAGGACAAATATTTCCTTTCCTGCGTCACAGTCAATCATAATCCCTGACAGACAGCTTTAACAACCTTGTACCTTTTATCTTTATAAGTCCCTGACTCTTTCTCTTCCACAGAGCATCTCTGGGTTTTACCTGAATCTGTGTCTCCAGGATTGCAATTATCAAGACCCCAAATAAAACTTTGTTCTCTGCAGCCTCGATACTGATTATTGTTCGACAGTTGGGCCCCATAGTTTACGAATAAGTGAGACAAGTTCTTATCTCTTGGTTCATGCCTCTGATCTCCTTTTACTTGTTCAATTTAAATGTTATTTCCTAAGAATGACTGCCTCCTTATATTGAGATAAAGTTCTAATTTTCACCTTAGATCTAGTCATGTGACAAAGGAATTATTTTATTCCTTTGTCACATGACAAAGGAATGAGAAAATATACTCATTTTCTCAATCTCTTACGGATTGCTTTCACTTTGATACAGCAAAAATGTTACTGTTGAGAAAATTGTTTCTTTTGCCTGTTAATTTGATCCACTCAACCTTTTCTTGTACATTTTCTATGCTACATTTAATCAATTTAAATTACTGACAGTTGATTTCCAGGCCTACCGATATACCACTTCTGCCTTTCAATACTCACTCACCTTGTTTCTTTGTACTTCTCTTTTCTGTCATTTTTGCTCCAAATTGCTCATATTTAAAAAGTCCTCTTGCAATATCATGCATAATTCACTCACAGATGTGAGGAGGAACAGCTGTAACATCTTTCTGCCAAGGCATACACTCATTCACAATGCCCAGTGGTTTCTCAGTTGTGTGTAGGGTTTTTCTGCTGGGATGGGTCTTTTATCATCTTCAAACACGCATGACTCAGCCACACATACTAGCTTCACAGAGTCTTCCCAGCTATAAAGTTTAGAACAAGCTTCGACTCCCAAGTATCTGCTATGGTCTGAATGTTTTGTACATTGAATTCCTATGTTGAAATTCCTATGTTGAAACCCTAATGCCCAATGTGATAGTATTAGTAGGTGGACCTTTGGGAAGTGCTTGAGTCGTAACAGTGGAACCATCATGAATGAAATTAATGCCTTATAAGAGGCTCCAGAGAGATCCCCTGCCCTTCCTACCATGTGAGGACACAGGGAGGTGGTGTCAGCTTATGAACCAGGAGGAAGGTCCTCACCAGAAGGCAAACACGCTAGTCTTGGACTTCCCAGCCTCCAGGACTGTGAGCAATAGTTGCTGTTGTTATCATCTACCAGTTGGTGGTATTTTGTTATAGCAACACGACTGGAGTAAGGTCGCATCTTTCTACCCTAGAGGAATAATTCCTAGACTAATTACCTAGTAAAATTTGAGCATTACCTCAGCATACACCAAGTGATGCTGGATGAGGTAAAATCCAGAAACAAGGTTGCTGAAGAGTTCTGTCATGATCTACTCCCACATACTATCACATACCTCAGAGATACTACATATCTACTCGTGTTAGGAGCTTCACATGGCAGTGGTTTTCTTCATGGCAGTGTGAACACCAGCATCACTGCTACTTGCTACTCCTAAAGGAGCTTGAATGCCTCACTCCTCTTCCTTGTTTGAGAGCTATTCCACTTTTCACTTGGCTGACCTTCAAGCTACTTATCATAAGTGCCCATTCTCTTGATTTTCAGGAACACTCATTACTATTATATCCCTCAGGGCAATTTTAGAAGTTTAAAGCAAGGAAGAGTAGCTTCTTATGATAAGAAAAAGAATAAGGTGGATTGTTGTTCATTTATTGATCATTTATGAGTAGCTGTCATATGCCAGGCATTGGCGCATTGTGCTTTTGATGTCAGAAGCAGTCCCTGCTTTCAAGTGGTCTCTGGTAAAGCTGGAAGGAGTTTCAACTGGACAGAATAGTATAACATAATGAGTACATAAGTGCCAGGACAGGGTGCCAGGGTGGGAAGGAGGACACAGAGAAAGAACAAGTTTATCATGAAATATTTTTGAAGAACAGGACACCTGATTTGTGTTTTGAAGGAAATGTAGAAGTGTGAAAGACAACAAAAAAGTTTCAGAAATGAACAGCCTAGGCAGAGGCTACAGCAAGATTTAAAAAGCAAGAGGGCACAAACCACAGAGCTGATCTCCCTGTGCTATGCGGCTGCTTCCCACTAGCTATCTATTTCACATTTGGTAGTGAGCGCATATATGTCCTGTGACCACCTAGAGGGGTGGGATAAGGAGGGTGGGAGGGAGACGCAAGAGGGAAGAGATATGGGGATATATGTATATGTATAGCTGATTCACTTTGTTATAAAGCAGAAACTAACACACCATTGTAAAGCAATTATACTCCAATAAAGATGTTAAAAAATAAAATAAAATTTTAAAAAAGACACGAGGGCATACAGAGCAATGGTGGTCCTAAACAACTGCCAATAGGTACGTATGACTGGAGTATAAGATCATTTGAGCAAGTAATGCAAAAGATACCAAAATTTGCAGTGGATAATCTAAGGTAAGGATATATCACCTTTCTTTTTTTCACTCTAGAAATATTTACTGAGTGACTCTTATGTGCCAATGATTGTTGTAGGTTCTGCAGTGAAAAAATCATGACTCTACCTGCACAGAACTTGCATTCTACCTAGGGAAGAGACCGAAAATAAACCAATACCAAAATATTGATATATTGTTTGGCAGACGGGCACAAACATATGGAGAAAACGATATCAGAGATGGAATGGAGCATGTGTAGGTTAATGTGTGCACCTGCATGGGGATGCACAACAGCTGTTTTTTATAGGATGATCAAGGTCTCCCTGATGTAGTGACATCTGACCAGAGACTTGAAGGTAGTCATATCCTATCTATTATCATAACCTCTAGTATCATATTCTATTTATATGTGTATGGATTACTTTTCTAGAACATTTCCAGAAGATGAAATCGTAAATGCAAGGGCCTTTGGATGGGAGAACGTTGAGTGTTGAAAGTACAAACTAAGAGGCTGGTGTTCCTGGTGTGGAAAGAGTGAGAAGAGCAGTGGATAAACTGGAGAGCTGGTGGTGGCGAAGGGGGTGCAGAAAAGATAGGGCTTTTTAGAGTCTCTTTAAGTACTTGTTCCCGTGTGGCTCCCCACCTCTTAGACAGAATCAAGGAAATGTCTAGCCCCAGGCAGTGGAGAATAGGCATTTGGTAGTTTTTGCTAAAGAGTTAAGCTTAAAAGCCTAAAATCTTTATGGACAGAGAGAAATTTTGCTAAATTTCTTCTTTACTACATCAGAGTAATAGATGAATAAATCCAAAGAATTTTCCACAAAGGAAAAGCACCATCAGGATTTGCATAGTTTTTGTTTTGTCTTGTTTTTTAACAAGAGGGAAGGGAAATTACCATTACTATGTTGAATCTGAGAAAGACTGGGGTAAAGAGAGGTTAAATGGCTCATTCACGGCAAACCTGGGCTTAAGAGTAGGACAGTCAAGAGTATTCTACATGATGCCCTCGGCCAATCACTTACTCAGAGGAAGGCCAATTATTATTTTTTTAATTAAATTAAATTTATTTATTTATACAGCAAGTTATTAGTTATCTATTTTCTACATATTAGTGTATACATGTCAATCCCAATCTCC